>NC_049216.1:8822803-9122803 GCF_013347855.1 Anguilla anguilla
GCAGGAGTACGCTACTACCACTGAACACACAGGTACACTACTACCACTCAACACACAGGTACAAGGGCACAACGGCAAGGTCCTAACTCAGGAATCGGACCATCCGCACGAGCAGAGACGCTGACCAAGGACTCTTGCGCTTTTGGTTGAGACCGACCATCAGCTTTGAATTTAAAAGCAGGAAACTGTTACCGCAGCATAGTTTGAAGCACATCAGTCCAGAGCGACACTCGTTCACGCATGTCATTGTTTGCGTGAGTCATCTCTATCGTTCAGGTCCACGGATCCAGGAATTCTTCCACGAGATTTTCTTTTCTCTGCAGGACACGATCATTTTTTTATCCGACATTAGCCAAATCGAAAACAGCTGCACCCCTTTCATTACCCCGAGAAACAACCAAGCCCGCAGGACAGAAGAGAGAGAGTCTGCAAACAGACGAGGAGGAAACAGTAGATTCCTGAAGAAAGGAGCGACTTGCTGAAGACACACTTTCGATGAAGCACCACTTTGAAGATCAAACGTTCCCCGAGCGATTTCGTTAGGGCACCGAGCAGCGCAAGGCAAGGTGGCGCGACCACCGCAAATTCATATACATAAGCTGCTTATTCGGCCCGCGAGGTCACGTGCGTGTGTATACACAACAGCCGGTTTTGAAAAGGCTATTTATGAAGCGCGCTAAGGGATTATGGCACACAAAGCAACGGCAGGGACGCATCTGTATATGCACGAAGTGTCAGCGTATCAATAAATACGCGTCAATGCATCAGGCACAATGAATACGACAGAACACACAACTTGCCAGGCAGTCCGTGCGTTTCACCGACAGTTTAGTGAGAAGAGCTCTGTGAAACGAATATTACTTGAAACAAAACTATGCCTTAAGGACTTTCTTAAACGAGTACATGTTATAATTAAGACACTCCTTGCTTTCTGGAGGACAGGAAAAGTACTTGATGTCTTTCAGGAGCAAATCAATTTCAACAAAGGAAAGTCAGTGAATGGAATGTCGAACTGTTGCATTTCCACATCTAGTCGAGTATTTGACAGCTTCGCACAGACACTGGAACTCACACCCTTTCTGCGCCGAATTCAATTATTTCTGTGGCTTAAATATTTGCTCTCCCTCTTTCGCTCGAACAAAAGTTCAAAATCAGCAAACCGAAATCTACGAACCTGGCGAGGCTAACTGATAAAGGGAATAATATGCATAATATTTTGAATATAACCAATTTATTCACTCCTATTATATACACATTTTAATCAATATTTACAGCACAATCAAATAATTACCTTTATCATTACGTCAGGTATGTAAGCATGAATTACATTTCCATAATGAATACTAATGGTAGCTTCATTATCGTTCAATATCATTTGCCATAGTGAAGTCATTCAAAATAAATTAAATACGTTGTACGTAAATTGCCACTCAAAAAAAATTCCCATGACAAAAAAAAAGAAGCTTAATGGTCTCAGAGATTATACATCTAGGACTGAAGTTAAAGACGAAACCTACAAAAAAGTACTCAACACATCAATGAGTATAATAATAAGGAAGACGGACCACAACAGGCAAAAAAAGATTACACATTAAAATCCATAGGGGTAACCAACGGCCCCAAATCCTCTGACCACACATCACAATAAAGGTGAAGGATACACAGCTCGGAGAAGGCTACTGCCTCTTGGCTTTCTAGAGTTGGCATAAATTAAATAACTTTACATATTCTTACTTCAATTAAAATCAAAATGCAAATAGCAGAACATTAATTGGCAATAAGGAGCGATAATTTGGAGTGGGTCTGTTATGCCATTACCCTAAATAATACAAGCACCATGTGAATCGGCATCTCATTTCTTCAAACTTGTCCTTTCGTTGCCCTTGTGTAATACAGGCTAGGGAAAGTTAAATCTCGTAGTTTTACAATAACTATTAAAATATATACGCTTTGTTTTAAACACTCTCAAAAATAAATCAATTGCAAGTGAGGTCTGAAACTATAAATTGTTTAATCCATAACTAACAAAAAAGTATCTGAAAACCTACAAATGTAAAGAAAAAAAAAAGCATCAACAAAAAAAAAAAGATTAAATCTTGCTTGGTGCAGCAGAGTACAATGCCTTCTCATTGGTACCAATGAACAAGACTTCACACTTGTAGGAAACATATCTTGTAATCTTTTATCCAACCATAACCGCGATGTCAGCTGGTACCCTACTGAATAAAACAGAAGAGTCTCTAGTCGAAACAAAATCCATTATAACTTGACCGAACTCCCCGGCAATGGTAATTCAGAGAGAGTTGAAAGGAAGAGGCATATCAACAAAGAGGGGGGGGGGAATCTGTTTAGAACAGGCAGTGGCTTACTTAGCCCGCCAACATTAGCGATAACCGTTCAGACGGACGCCGTGTTTGCCAGTTTAGACTGGCAGCGTTTCCCTCCCGCGACCATTCTGCGAGAAAGGCCCGGCGGTTTCCGCTGAGCGCCCGGGGTCAGGCCGGCGAGCGGGCCGCGCTAGCTAATGAGCGTAGCCGCCGCGGCGCATTGTTTGCTCCCCCCCCCCGTCCATTGTAACGTCTAATGCTTTTTCCACCAGCTTCGGCTGCGAGAGGTGCCGGAGGAGGCCTGTTATGTGGCTGTTTAGCACCACAAACCCTGCATTCAACCCTTTTTTCTTTTCTCTTTTTTTTCTGTCGGGTTTTCAAAACGAGTCAACATTTCGGTTCTTTTCAGAGGCGCAGCCAAAGCGGACGGATTTCTCGTCCGGTCTGGAAGCGCGTCCTCTCGCTGAAGCTCAGCGCTACCTCTATCCTGTCGAGACATCGCTATGCCAAGCTCGACGCGAGCGGTTCATTCCGTTCGCACCTGTTCGGGGCCGGCCTCCCAAAACACTTAATCCACGATTCGGGGAGGCTGGCAGCAGAAGAGGTGCTGGCCAGATCATTGGGACCCCATCTGACTCCTTCCCTACCCTGGAGGTAAGGAGAGAGGAGGTCACCCGAAGAGGATTTGATTGACTGCTGTGTGTCGAGTCCAGCCTACTGATCCACATCCTTTCCACAAACTCGAACCCCTACAACCTAAGAAATGGGAGGTCACTCACACACAGCCTATACACCTGATGGCCTTCCACCCAAATGCATACAAGCTTCACCTGCAGTAACATGATCTCTCACTGCTCTGCTCTTAGAGTGCATAACCTCTTGAAAATAAAATATGGGGGGGGTGTCTATCATGTAGCTTTACTTCAAGCTGTTCTTATTGTTATTTTTATTGAAATGGTATTACAGCGTGGTCCTCTACAATTTGTAAATAAAAGCATGTTAATTCACACTGTTCTGCAATGGTGCTTTCTAATAAATCCGGATTGCAATCTGACTCATGACTCGAATCCAACAAACTGTTTTCCGGTTTCCCCAACGGTTCGGTTGGTACGTTACGAGCAGAGCAGTGGCATTCTTTATTACCGGAGAACTGGTTTGCATAATTTCGACCGCCACTACGCGAGGCATGTTTGCGCAACTGATGACGACGGCGCTCTGTAAACACCGGGGCCTGCTCTGAATGGCTGACCCGACGGGCGACCGGAACGGTGGACAGGATGGGGGGGGGTCGCTCCCGGCCAGGCAAAATTTCGGCAGGGGGATGAAAAGCTCGCCGCGTGGCAGTGAGGGGGGGGGCGACTACGGTGTCCGCGACCCGGGCGCGTTTTTCCTCGGCGTAAAAACCCGACCCTTGCGGCGGGCGTACGAAAAGAAAACAGACGAACCGAGCCGCCGGAGACGCATGCGCGCGCGTGTGTAAACCCGCCGCGTACGTTTGGCCGCTCACGGGGAGAAAAACAGGCCGGGCCCTTTTGTCCGCCGCAGAAAGGCCGTGATAAAGGCGCTCCGTATCCCCCCCCCCCCCCCCGCCATCGCCGCGTCTGTATTAATGACATTAAATACTCATGCCACTGTAATATATTTTTCCCCCCTTGTCGCCGGGCGCGGGGATTCAATTAACGATGACCTAAAAATGCTTCCTTTCAAGCCCTTTTCTCTGCGAGGCGCTTTGCATTTCAATGGCGCGCGCCCGTGAAAGAGTGCGCCCCCCATCTTGTGCCGAGGCACCTCCTCGGCACTCGGCGATGTGGGACGCGGTCCTTTTATTCCCGCCGGAGCTGAACCGCGCGGCGGCGGGAGTCATTATCACCCTATCAAAAACCGCCAGGCGCCGGGACTGGCCTATTTACTCGTTTAATTCGTCCTCCCCTCCTTTTCCCGTGATCCTGCACGACGCTGGTCGACACGTCGTTTTTTTCCCGTTTCCTTTGTTATCCGGTAATTGTGGGGATGATATGAAAATGGACGCATTTCTGCTCTCTGTAATTAAGAAAGCCCCTCCTGACCCCCCAACGCCACCCACCAACCGCCCCTAACCCCCCCACCCCACCCCCATCGCCGCCCAAACGAACGTAATAAACAATCGATGACGAGTTGATCTACCGTGAAACCCATTGCAGTCTCGCCGTGCGTTCTGCACATGGGTGTGTGTCCTTGCATGTTTCGTTGATCAAAAGGTTTTAACCCCACCCCCAGGCTATGAACGGAAGAGCGGGACGTCCTCTGTCAGGAATGGACTTTTCCTTCAATTTTCCCCTCATCTGCACCTGACAAAATTGTTATCCGTATGCAGGAGTGAGACCGGCCTCCAGTTGCTACTGCCACAGACTGATTATTTCCACTCCGGGTGCCAGGCGTTTGTGTGGAGAGACCTAATGATTCTCCTTCAGTAGAATGAGCTTCCCAGCCATGGAAGAATTGCTCCAGTGTGCGCGTATTGATTGTTTCGCAGTCTGGACCCAATGGCACACTTTGCTACTTGACTTGTCTGGCTTAATGAAGCACGCGCAACACATACAGAGACAACTGCGGCTATTTCACACGGCTCAGGTCAATGGAACACCCACACACTCACTAAATTTAAACATCTGGCAACTTGCTGGCTTCACGTGTGCCTTCAACAAGACTTGATACACAGGACGACGTCCTATTGCAAACCTCGTACTATAACTGCAGCTCTGCTCAATTTCTTGGCCCGCTTTTACGGAAACAGTTCAGAACTGGTGTTTGTGTGTGGTCACTCGGTAAATCCCAAAGCAACAGAGATAGAACAATCTCTGCATTCAAGGACCCAATATTTCTAGCGAAATACAGGAAAGTTTGTAGACAGCTGTGGAAACAGGTTTTTTTTATTTATTTAAATGTGCACAGATAATAAATTGGAGCCACATTTGCATTAATTGCCCCAGGGGGGTATCGTGAGGCGACTTGCCCTTGCCTTGATTGGATCCAGCGGACGGCCGCTAGACCATCGTTTCCGCGCGGCGACGCCGCCGGCTCCAACCCAACGGCGAGGCGCAGATTCCGCAGGTAGCCCCCCCCCCCCCCCGCAGGTGAACGCCGTCCGCGCGTTCCCCTCCGCCCCGGGCGGCGACTTTCCTGGACGTGATTAAATTCTCACAGGTCTCTCCGCCGAGCGCCGTCGCCGGTCGCACATTCCGCCTACAGGTGGGGGGGGGGGGCGGGGGGTGGGCGCCGTGGCAACCGTCACACAGCGCTTAAATTCGCGGGAGAGGTGTCGGCGCTCTCGGCTCCGTCGCGTTCGCCGACCCGACCCGGCCCGGGCCTCCGGGCCTCCCGGCGCCCCCCCGAATCCGGCCCGCTAATCACCGGCCCGCCAGGCGAGCCGCGACGCGTCGCGCCCGCCGGCGGACTAATTACCGTCGTGTTTGTGAGCGGCGGGAATGTCACCTGCGCGACACTTGCTGGGGGTATTAGCGGATAATTACATACTGCAGTCCCCCCAACGCCGCTCCATGGAAATGTCCTTATTAGAGACATAAAGGAGGGGAACCGGGGCGACGCGCGAATGCCCGGGCGGGAGTGGGGCCGTCGCCGTGACATCGCATTAAAGGACATGACACTCGTCCACGCGTTACATAAACCGCTCTCCTTTCTTTTCTGGGGTTTTTTTTTTTTGTTTTTCTTCTTTCTTCTTCTTCTTCTTCTCCACGGAGCTGGAATGCGGCGGCTTAATTTAAAGGGAACCGGTTCTACCCGGGCTTCGGCGCACCCGGTAATGAAACGGTAGATGAATGGACTCAAAATGTCATTTTCTGCGCAAAAATTCTTTTTTTTTTGCGTTGGTTATCTCCGTCCGCCCCGTAATGATTTCGTGAATGGCTTTTTTTCGCAAATCCATAACAAAGCGGCGTAGTTAAGGGCCAAGGCTGTCGAGCGCGCCATTATAATTAACTTATAGCACAAAAAACACGGCCAGGATATGCTTTTACTGACGCGGCATCGGCTTTGGAGGATTACACTGGCAAATGCTGAAACTATTCCAGGGTCACATAACGTATTTGGAAAATATAATATGCAATTACGCACATCCAGCACGAGAACATTAAAACAACCGGAACCTCGGCGAAACTCCATTTCAGCTTATCCCGTAGAACGGCGATTATCAAAAACACCGAAACGGTGTGTGCAAATAAGAAATGAGAACGATTATTTTTTTTATTCACAGCCGCGGCATAACTGAAATTATTATTTTTTTTGCAATTTCAATATACCGTGGCGCTGTGAATTAAAAAAAAATAAAAAGCAGTATGCGCCTCGCGAATTCTGAAAAGGAAAATGTACCAAGAAAACCCAAAAAAAAAACAAAAAACCTTTATTTCAAAAGTTGTGCTGATATTTGCCACCGAGGAGCAGCTTCACTTTTCTTACACACAGTACGACACGTGGGTACAGGGCGACAACAAAAAAAAAAAAAAGCGTATAAAAATAATAAATTTTCGAGGCAACGGCGTCAGTCCCATTATAGATAAATGTAAAATACTCTGCATTGGCCGTCCTTTAACAGACTACAGCGGGCAGTCGAACAAACGCTGCAAAAATGGGTCCATTTGAACTGGATTCCCCCCCACCCCCCAACCCCCAACCCCCCAACCCCCCAACCCCGGTCTTTCAGGCTTCATGAATAAATCTATACAACCAGCGGCGCTGATAAATGGATGAGCTTTTCAATCCCGATCTCCAGGTGCGGCTGCGTGAGAGTCCAGCCGGGCGGGCGGCGAATGCCCCTCGGTTACCGGCGGCAGCCGAGCGTTTATTACACGCCTTTCTCAGACCGGCGGGAACGGGCACGGCCGCGCGGGCTATAAATACCGCGCCTGGAACCCGCGGGCTCCGCCGCACACGCCCCCCCCGCCAGGGGACAGGGACGGGCCGACGGGGACCGTAGGCAGCTGTCCCCACACGTTCAACCAGAATCCAGAGTACCCGTCCCGCTTGAAGCGTAATTATTAAAAACGTGGAAACTAAAAGATGTGTGTGTGAGAGTGTGTTTGTGTGGTGAGTGAGTGAGTGAGAGTGTGTGAGTGAGTGTGTGTGTGAGTAAGTGTGTGTGTGTGTGTGTGTGTGTGAGTGAGTGAGTGAGTGAGTGAGAGAGTGTGTGAGTGATAAGTGTGTGTGTGTGTGTGAGTGAGTAAGTGAGTGTGAGTGAGTGAGAGTGAGCGAGTCAGTGTGTGTGAGTAATAGTGTGTGTGTGTGTGTGTTTGTGTAGTGAGTGAGTAATAGTGTGTGTGTGTGTGTGAGTGAGTAATAGTGTGTAAGTGTGTTTGTGTAGTGAGTGAGTAATAGTGTGTGTGTGTGTGTGAGTGAGTAATAGTGTGTGTGTAAGTGTGTTTGTGTAGTGAGTGAGTAATAGTGTGTGTGTGTGTGTGAGTGAGTGTGTTTTGTGGTGAGTGAGTGACTGTGTGTTCATGTGGGTGTGTGAGTGCATGCGAGTGTTCAACATTTCACTGGTTTCAGTCACAACCCTCCGCATCGACATTCGGTCGATGCGAAGCTCTTCATCAGCCAGGTACCACCAACACCGTGTTTTCTTTTCATATTTACCTTGAAGCGTACACAATAACGGCGATAATTCAAAAGCGTCTGGTCTGACTCAGGCGCATTCCAGCGTCTGAATGCGCGAGCTCCCCGCCGGCGTGGCGGAAGGGTCCGGAAATTAAAGCCGTAAATAAGAGGCCATGTAGATAACAGCCCCCCCCCTCCCCCTCCTGACAGTTACGAGCCCCCGGTCGGACCCTAAGCCGGCCACGTGCCGGGGACAGAAACTCAAACCCGAGCGGGGCGAGCACAAAGGGCGGCCGCGGCCGGCTCCGGCGGGGCCTCTCGGCGGGGTCTGGAATGTCAGAGCAGCCCATTGTTTGTCGCCGCGCTCGCCGCCGCCGCCGGCTCCTCGCGCCCAGGCGCTAGCGGCACCAAGGTGACGTCTCATCTTCTGAAAACCGTTCTGTTTGCCGTCCGACCGACGCCGGTCACGTTTACCCTTACGGCCATACGGGGAGGTGGGGTTGGGGGGTGGTGCATTCCTAACACCCGCCAGGTCAAGATGGGAAGCATCCCGATAAAATAAAATGCTGAGGTAATCCTCGGGGGGGAAATAAGTCAGGGGAGGTCAGCGATGCACTGCTGCGCTGTGCTGTGCTGAGCGGTCCAAAGTCAGGGCGGCCATTTTGAAATTTTCCTCTCAGTTGGACCAGGTCAGGTCAGGGATAGAGTTAAAAATAACATTATGAAAATGGATTGTTTTAATGGCAAATGATCAAGTTAAAATGGTGATGCAGGTAAAATATATTTGCAAATGTCCAGTCAGCCAACCAAAAACTGGGATGGGTGAATATAATAATAATATTATTGTTATTGTTGTTAATATTATTATTACTATTATTGTTATTATTCATTCTTGTTATAAAATGCTTTTCACACACCCCGTTCATATAGAACCACATATATATCCAAACCAATGGCCTTCATATATTAATACTACCCAGTGAACTCTATCCAACTCTAGGGTTCCACACCCAAAGCGTCAAACACTGGAACAACTTGTTTTTAAAAAGAGGATGCATTAAAGTGCTGTCATTTCAGCGAATTGCAAATTTTCTTTCTCTTCTTACGGGCATGAAGAGTTTCCTTCTCTCATTCTCATGTGTTTTTGATTCAGCTATAGTTAAATAATGGGCAGCATTTAATATCAAAGAAAATCTGAATGATGGGGGGGGGGGGGGGGGGTAGGTGAGTTCTTGACATTCATTTATATAATAACCTTGTTAGGGGAACCAGAGCTACGAGGGGTGATGAGCCAGGTATTCTGTTCCTCACACCTCTCCCCAAACCTCCATTTTTCTCAAGGTGGCCAAGTTCAACCCTGCTGTTACCTCAACATCTTCCGAGGACGCCTGTATCCGTTTCTCTCTCACGGTACCGTCTTCCAGGGAATGCAGAGGGCCCGATGGTTTCATCCCATCAAAGCAGAAGCGTCCGCGTGCCGAAAAGAACCCGGGGCCCCAGCGGGCAAGGGGGAGAGCGCCCCGGGGGGGTTCCAAAAGGGTGCAGGGAGAGGCCCCCTATGTATCCGTACCCTCAGGGACAAGCCACACGAGCAACGGCGAGACGGCAGCCCCCCTCCCGAACCGCAGAAGCGCTCGAGTCCCGGACGAGTTGGGGCGAAGCCCGGAGACGGTGAAGCTGTTTCGGGAGCGGGCGACGCCCCCGCGTCGTGAGGCGCAGACGCCCCTCGGGCCCACGAGGCCTCCCCTCGCTTTTCCCGCTCCGCTTCCGCTCTGGAAGCCCTAAGAGCTCGACTTGCGCTCCCGCGTTCGCTTACAGCGCTCCGGCGTTTCCGTTCAGGCCGACCAGAACCCCTAGAATCCTTTAAGTCGCCGCTGATGACCCACCTCTCCTCGTTGGCATTCAATTCGAGCTGAGCTTGTCCCCTTGTTTTTATCTTCTATAATAATTATTTTATTACTAAGTTTGTCGTTTCCTTTTATTCTTATTTTTATTACTGTTATATTCATTTTTGGTGTTTTAAGCTTGTTCAAGCACTTTGGTCAACTGTGGTTGCTGTAAATGTGCTATATAAATAAACTTTGACTTGACTTTGACTTGACTGAGGTAATGGCGTTTCATGCAGGAAGCTGAAATTTGTAGCAGTGAGGAACATCCTTCGGTGAAATCTCTCGACGCAAATTCAGGCACTATGTTCCGCACCGTTTTACACTGATTTCAAGATTTACACTGAGATTACACTGGGTGGTAGCGCGGTATGATGGTCAGGGAACCGGGCCGAAAGGTTGCAGGTTCAATTCCCAGGTAGGTTCACAGTGCTGTCCTACCCTTGAGCAAGGTATTTTACCAGGCTTCATAAATACACCCAGCTGTATCAATGTATGCTATGTAAAAAATGTGCGCAGGTCCCTGTAATGCCAGTAATGTATGTACATGAAGACCTGCAGGGTCTCGGAGCAATACTTCAAATGGCAGGCCTACTAAAAACAATCCAGATAAATGGTGAAGTGACCTTTCCATGTTAATGACTTAAGAATGGAGACCTACTTCCGCACAGAATTATATTCTCTGTGGAAGTCCTTATAAATACACACACACACACACATACGACACACAAACACACACACACACACACTGCAAAATCACTCACTGCATTACAACCAAGATGCATTACCAACCGCTGGCGCATTTAAACTGTTTATGCTGCGTAATCGCGTTACGCGTCTTGGTCCTCCCGGAGGAAAGTTCGCGTATCTGGCTTCAATCGGCTTCAGATCAGCGCTGCTGCGTTCGCCGGGCTGTGCTCTGGCTCCCACGGGGGGGGGGGGGGGGGGGGAAGAAAACACATAAAGGTCCAGCACAGTCACCGGGACCGTAGTTGGCATGCCCCTGCATATCACTGCTCGACCAGCCTGGAGATGCCACCTGACTTCCCAGAGTCCTGTGTACCTCCAGAACAACAGCAGGGCCTTTTGACACTGAGCACTCCTGCCCAGATGCGGCCTAACGTAGCGCCCTCTTTATTTTGGTGCCGTAACGCGGCACCGTAGCCACAAACGACGTCATCTGGACACCCTGAACCTGGAGGAAGGTGGGACGTAGCCGAGCACCGAGGAGGACCCCCGTCCCGCGCCGGAAAAAGGGGAGGCCAGGACGTGCAGCCACGGAGGCGAATGGAGCGGCCGCCTGCGTTCCGTCCGCGGGCGCTACGCTTCCCGCTGCGCGAGAGGAGCCCGAGGGAGCCGGGCGCTGGGAAAGGAAGTTCTAGAAGCCTGGATTTCCTGCTTCTGACAGCGGCCAAGAACTCTGAGGTTTCTGTAGTGCGCTCAGGAACTGACTCATCCAGTGATTCATGGACTAGATATTGCTTTGGATGTGTGTGTGCGCGTGTGTGTGTGTGTGTGTGTGTGAGAGAGAGAAAGTGTGTGCATGCGTGCGTGCACGCATATGTGCATTTGTGTGTATGTAAGTGTATCTGAGTCCCAGTATGTGATTTTGTGTGTGTGTACAGTATGTATGTGTGTATGTGTGTCTGTGAGTGTGTTGAGTGTGTGTGTGTGTGTGTGTGTGTGTGTGTGTGTATGAGAGTGCCTGTATGTGAGTATGAGAGTGCCTGTGTGTGTGTGTGTGTGTGTGTGTGTGTCCGTGTGCCTGGTCATGGTATCTGTTCCTTTTAGTGACTATTGGAATAAAAACAAAAAAAAAACACATTCCCAAAACAAAAAAACGGGTGGGGGGAACTAAAATGTCCCCACAATCCACTGGTAACAGGAAAACCACTGCATTGTAATTAAGGGTTATTAGGACACCATTTGTATCTACATTATTTTCCTCCGAGAAGCGGATTAGGCCCGGCATACGGTTTTAATTATGAGCCCATTACCGAAAAAAAGGCCGGAGCGCTGGTTTGTTTTGCTGCATAAGTGTTTCGGTAACAGCGAGCAAGCGGCTTCCATTCACGTTTTTTTTCTCCGTCATAATTTTAATGGATTACGCATAAATATAGAACCAAGGCATTCTTTAAATGGCAACTAAATGCTCCCCCGACAAAGCACGTTTGATTGTTCTATGTCATCTATTAAAACAGGACGTCTATGATATTAATGCTAATGAAAAGGTAAATTTTCTGATACTAATGAACAAAGTCTTATAGCCAGTGCCTCCTGACGCTGAGCCAATGTAGCAGTAAAGTGGTGACTTACTGACCGGCTATATTTTTTTTTTTTTACAAAATGGCGGCGTCCGTGAAACAATCGTTCACGGCACAATGTCCGTAAGAAATGCCGTAAGCTGTCGGGAAAACATCTGGAAATACGCTCGCGGTTTTGTTACACGACCATCTGAACACAAAATGCGCCGTGGGATTGATATTATTTTAAGTTCTGAAGCGCGAGGCCCTCAAAACACATCATCTTTGCAGACATCGAGGAAGAGGTTTTACCCGCCTCCCGCCAAAAAGCACCGCCCCGGGAGCCGCATCCGCGATTATCCCGGCGCTCCGGCGGTAACGATTCGGCAAAACCTCGCGTCCGCCGTCCCTCTCTCTTCGACGGCGGCAGATAAGGCCCTTTACTTCACTGTACTCAGTTTATTTTTACAGGGACGTTAATAAACATTTCTGTAAAAACGTGCCAGTTTAGCCAGCACGGCTAATTTTCGACCGTAGTCCCTGGGTCCCCGGGTACATCAAAAACAACAAACACAAAACGCTAATCCCGTTTGGGCTCCCCGCGCGCTTCGATCGGGCGCCGGCGGCCGTCGGAGAAACGAACCGCGACGCCTTCGTCCGGCATCGTCCGGGAAAACGACGCGTCCGGCTGAAAAGCGAGGCGGCGGAGGGGACGCCGGCTTCTTGTCAACGCTCGGCGGTTTTGGCGGCAAAACACTTTCCGAGAACTGCCGAGGTCTCTCGTCAGACTGGACGGATGACAAAAAAACACCCGAGTGAGCAAAAGCAGGAAACAGGAAAGCGGGAACAAGAGGCAGAAAGGAGAAAGAAAGAAAGAAAGCAGGAGGGAGGCAGGAAGAGGAAGAGGGAGAGAGAGAGAGAGAGAGAGAAATAAAACGCACAAACAGGCCGTGTGCGCACTTGAAACAAGTAAAGGGAAATAAAAAATAAACAAAGAGGGCTTCTGACGGTGGCGGAGCAGGCGAGGGGCGGAGCAGGCGAGGGGCGTAGCCGGTGGCGATCTGGCGGCCGCGGTCCTGAGGCGGACCGGCGCTGGTGATGTCAGCGGTTCTGCGCCGGCTCACGCAGAGCGAGGCCGGGAGAGCCACAGACCGTGTTTAAAAAATTCCCTTTGTGACACGGGGTTTACCTCAGGGCACCCAGGGCAAGACTACAGACCGCCCTGCCTCTCTCCTCTCTCCCCTCTCCCCTCTCCCCCCACCTCTCCCCCCACCGCGCCCCCAAAACACGGTGGAGCCCCCCCCCCGCCCCCGCTCCCTCCAGAGGACAGTGTGACTACAGAGAGGACTGGGCCTTTTCTCTACTGTGGAAACAGCTCCTTCCCCTCATCCCCCAACACGCCGCCGCTACACTAACAAGCCTGCGCTCCCAAATGCGATTACAGACCACTTCTCTCTTTCTCTTTCTCTCTCTCTCTCTCTCTCTCTCTCTCCCTCGGCTTCCAGCGGATACAGAAATCCGGCGAGTTCCCTCCCCGCCCTGCCGTCCATCCGATAGAGGAAGGCCCGGTTGCCGCTTAAACAACCTACACGACATTACTCTTACTCCTTAACAAACGTGGCGGAAGCATATTACTCCAGCACGTAGATAATTGCGCCTTTTCCACATTTCAGTCTTTTTCCAGCGGCAGTTTTTCCTGCTACTCAAAGGACGCGGTAAGCGAACGAGGGGGGGGAGCAGCTCCGGCTCAGAGAAAACCTCGCTCGCTTCCTTTCGTTTTCGCCGCCATCGCGCGGTTCTCCCAGGTTGGCGGACATCTCCGACGCGAGCCCCGACGTTACGGACGCGTTTCAGCTCGCCCCGTGCCCCCGAAGCCGTCCGCGAAAAGCCTCGCTTCCTCCCCGCGCCTCCTCCGAGGCCGGCTTTATATCGGCCACCGACTCCTGATTTTTCGCGTAAAAAAAGTGTTTCGCACGTTAAAAAAAATCCGGAACGCCCTGGACGGAAGAGGGCGACGGAACCCGCCCGCGCGGTGGACTTAATCCCTGCAAAAAACGCAAACTTAACTTCCTCGTAAAAGAGCGCCCTGACCACAGACTAAACACGCCTGTCGAACAACCGACAGCCTAGCACATAACACCCTGATTCTTCCGGTCAATCAGATGCAACCGTTGCACAAGGTAGATGACAAAAAAACCAGACGGCGCTAGCGTTCGACACTGCTAAACCGGTCAAGAGCACGCCTGCGCTAATGGACACGGGTCCCCAAAAACTCAAATAAGCAGAATTGCGTTAAGGCTTTAACAAGTAATTAATCGAGTCAACAGTTCTGCGAAATATTAAGTATGCGGCAATCAGCGTAACAAGTTTTCTCCTGCCGTTCCCGGGGTGAATGCTAACTGATAATGATGATGGTTGGAGGACGTTTGTGCTCAATCAACATTACGCTGATGCATTTGATTTGATTGCGCCAGGCCGCACTTGCCAGACCCCTGAACAGCAGGTTTGTTAATCTCTTCTGATGTCGTTCAGTTAAATTAAACCAACCAGGGCAAAATATTATTAACCCACAGCTGAAACGTAATGCGTCCGCTAATCAAATTCAATTATTTACTTTCTTTTAATAGCAATATAAGAAAGCAGAACTCTTTATTTCTTGAAAGTGTTTAATTGGAGAATTTAAGTAGCACGGCCAGAAGTTTAACCGAAAAACATTAAATGCTATTGTCAGAAGTTTGCCGCGAGTTCATAATAGCGAGTTTGCGAAAGTTGGGAAAGTGAGCAGCCGATTATTTGAAGTGCGCTTGTTTTTAAAAAGTACTTTCATTATTGTAGCATCAGGCAACAGGCTACTGGCAATACCTCGAGACCCAATAAAAATATCAGGTTCCAGCACGCTAAAATTTGGCCTGTAAACAAAACAAAACAAAGCAAACTGGCTGATTCGTTTCCTATAATGATGCGTTTCCTATAATGCCAGGCACTTCCTGCACACATTTAGATCTCAGTTCTTCAAAAATGTTACTATTAACGACAGCGCAGGTGGCGTTCACCGTCGCCCGTGACGAGGCTGAGGGGCGGAGCTCCGGGGGAGTCTTCGGGGGAAACACCTCAAAAAACCGCAATAAAAATCATTTTTAAAAACACCTATGACAAACACCAATATTCACCACAACTGAGGACACACTTAAGTCATCTGTGCCGAGATGGCGTTCGGCCATTTTGACGTTTGATAAGTCTGACAAAGCACAGCACAGGCCGACATATTTGCTGAGTCACCGCGTGTGCGAACTATTGTATAAATCAGTGAAAACCTGACTGATTTCAGGAGCAATAGACGTTGCGGTGCGTTCGCTTCAAAACCGAGATTCTGCCTTCTCCGCGTTTCTGTTTCCGCTCAATATTCTGAGCCAGGAAATCTGACTGCGCTGCAGGCGACCACTTCAGACGAAGGAAAATACACTTCCTTTCTATCTGGAACCGCAAAAGAAAAGTTGCCATGTATGAGTTCACAGCCCCCTCGCTACAAAATGGAAATTTCAAGTACACAGATTAATTTTCCAAGTCGTTCTGCGGCTTTTATTTTACTTGGCCGAGAAGGGTGGAAGCGCTTGGGCCTTTTGTGCTCCAAACTTTATTTTACTGGCGGGAAAATCGGTTTAGGCATTACTGGAAGGATTAATGCTCATCAGAAAAAAAAGAGAGACCTTGTTTTCAAAGACAAATTCCATTAAACGTGTGCATGTTCAAGAATTTACGAGGCATGGATTTCGAGACAATCCAGAGAATTCGAGCGTTATCGCCATTTCTCGGAGAGAAAGACACAGCCACGGTCACGGGCAGTGTAGTTTTTGCAGAAGTTATCCGCAGCATTTTTTATTTATTTATTTATTTATTTTTTTAAATACACAATACACACACATGCACACGCACACACAGTCATAATATTATCTCCCAGTGCACGCTGTACACACACTAGAGTTAAAGGGCACACAAAACCCAGCCCACTTCACGCAAAGTCAACTGTAGAGACGGCGTGGAATTCTGGAATTCCTGACCGAGATTCCTGACCAGAAAACAACCGCCCTCCCCAACCGCCCCCCGCCCCCCCCCCCCCGCCCCCCCGCCCCCCCCCCAGCATGCAGCGAGGAGCCGGAACAGTTGGCGACTCAAATATGAAGCGCATTAAAACGCTATTGATAAGCTAAATGAACAGATAGTTTATCTGAAGCATACACGGGCCATATGGTGCCACGGACGCCACCGCCTGTTGCTGGCGCAACAATAGGCCCGGCGCAGACCGAGAGTGGCAGGCGCCGTGATTAATAGGCCGTCAGCCTGAATTTCCAGACCTGCAAGCTCGAGAGCAAACGCGCATATTTGCATTTTTCCCCTTTTTCTTCCTACAGGTGCGCGAAAGAACTGCAGCAGATGTCAACTTGAGGATAGAACTGTTTGCCTTCTGCGATTTGACAGCAGCTCGTTCTCCCCCAGCCCGGAGAGACAATGAGCCCCTCTCTCTCCCTCCCTCCCTCCTTCCCTCTCCCTCCTCACACTCTCTCTCTCTCTCTCTCTCCCGCTCCCTCCTCCCCGTTCCCCCACAATCCTCCACTCCCAGAAGTAACTCAATCCACTCAGTGTCCTTTTTCAACCCGTTTCACAACCGAACAGACGGCCCTCCTTTTCATCCCCAAGCACGAATCCGCTCTTGGAAACGTTGGAAATGTTACTCAAGTTTTTTTTTTTTCTCCCCCCATTTTTAAATTTTAACATTGCATCTTCCACAATTTCAAACACTAGCAAAAAAAAAAAAAAAAAGCTAAAGAAAAAAAAAAACAAGTTGGACATTTCAAGTGATGTTTGGTTATGTGAAAACGAATCAGAATCAGAATTTAAACCACCAAGGACAGACTGGCAAAGTAACCACCGAAATCTTACATCTTTATGCTCCGAAAACCCGTGCCAGCCACCACAATAATATCAAAATAATATTTTTCTCGTCCCGGTAAAAACGTAACGATGATCGGTTTAATCTGCATCGATTAAACGCGGGCGTTAAACGAAACGTCCTCGAAGCTAATCGGACAGAATCCGTTGCGTTTCCTGAAGTGTTAGCCGGGCCGTCTGCTGAGTCACCGCGTCTGAATCAATACGGCGGCCTCGCGGAGGGCGCGGGAGACGGCGGGTTCGGGGAGGCGCCGCCGCTACGGAGCTCGGGGACTTTCCGAACGGCGAAGGTGCCGTTTCGCGGCTGCGCCGGACACCGCGTCCTTTTCGCCAGGACGGCCGACGCGGCGGTCCGCTAGGGTCCTCGTCGCTGCCCTCTCGCCCGAGGCGGTCGACGGCCTGCCCGCACAAACCTGGAGGAGCGTCCACTTTTAGCCTGAGCTCCAAATAATTCCCCCCCCCCCCCCACCCCCTCTCGGCGGTATTCCGAAAAGGGGGGTCAAGATGGTCACAGCCTGCACGCCGAGAATATACCCGTGTGCTTTAAAACAAACCCGTCCCTCGTTCAAAAGGGGGAGAGTCTGCTTACACTGCATCCCCCCCTTCGAAAAAAAAAGATTACTACCACCCTGCTTTAATAATCTGTGAGGTTAAGTCTCCAAAAAATAAAAATAATCAACAACAACACAAGCGTTTCCTGGTCAACTGGAAGAGCGATGGTGGAGGTAAACACTTCTGCTGTGTGACTGTTGTCCAGTGTCCAAGATCAAAACCAAATCGAATTACATTCGCGTGCTGCTAAGACTATCTGGAAGTGCTCTTTCAAAAAGCTACGGTGAATTATTTTAATTAAACCCAGCTCTAGTTAAGCAAGGAAAATAAAAAGGCTCCCCCGTTTGTTTTCTCCCCTTCTCCCAAGGGCTCTTATAATTGCTGGTGATGTAAAAAAAAAGAAATAATGATAAAATGCTTCGGTCCACATCAGCTCCCGTTGCATTTTACTCATATGACACAGAATTTTGTTTTATTATTTTTTTTGGTTATGCCTTAAGATAATTACATTTCAAAATGATTATTTGTGCACATCTTCCAATCGTGAACACGCAAGTAATCGCTCTTAATTTCACACTAACCGAGTTTACCTGCATTCAAGAAGAGCCAAATGCCCACCGTCAGGGGGAAATATAATCTATCAGTATTGATTCAAGTCTGAACGTTTTACTGCGTGAAACAGGGTGAAAATTTGAAATCGCAGCTGTTCTGTACAGTAAAATAGCAGGACACTTGCATTGTACCCATGGCTCTAATGACAATACAACCTCCGCACACGTGTGTATGTAACAGCAAAAACAGTATTGCGTGTATTACAGTGTATTAAACCTTCCCTTTAAAATGTACAGATCTTGTATAGGCCTCCGAGGGCCATTCTACACCATGCTAACTACACCAAGGCTTCCATTTCAATGGTCCTGATAAAAAAATATCATTAGTTATGCACAGTTTTTCTTTAAAAAAAAGGACCTTCGGATTCAAATGGCAGCGCTATGGAGACACAGGCCTACCCTACGCCAGTCGCTGAGACCACTTTAGGAGAGGCACGTCGCTACAGACAGACAGACGGCAACCAAATATTTTTTAGAAAAATCTGTGAACCGTTCGCCGAGGTTCGCATAAATAATGTAGCGGTTTAATTATGCAAGAATGTCAGGGTATCCCCTCCACCTTCTCTCTGTCGCCGCGGTGGGCAAAGACGGCTCCCCTTTTTTTTTTTCGGGAGAGTACTGTAGCAGGGGCACGACGGGGCCCAGAACATGGAGGCAGACAATGTGCTATTCTTGCACTCGCAAATGCAATGCAGGCTGGTGTCCAACAGGTCCGCCAGTTGCATAAGACCAGACAAAGCAACTATTGCTGCTCCCTTGGTATTTTTTTTTCTTTTTTTTTCCTCCTCGGCAAACAGATTCACTTCTCGTCATCGTGACAGGTCTGGGACGAAGTCTGTTAGAAGTCAATCTGTTTACTGTAGTAAACGATAATGGCCCCGTTAGAGCCGTCAACAAACAACACATTGTGTCCCTGCCTTCTCTCTCTCTCCCTCTCTCTCTCTCTCTCTCTCCCGCCCTCCCTCCCTCCCTCCATTTTTTTTTTAAAGGCCACAGTGAAATAGACGACAATAATTAACTACAATAAAAGAGGTCTTTTCCCAAATCGCACAATAGAGCAACTTGTTCTCAGAGCAGAATCCCAGACTGGAGCAATGAGCAGGACTGGAGCAAGTTGGACAACTTCAGCAGAACTTCTGGGCCTTTCCTCCGTATCGGTGAATGAATCTGAAATGCACTCCACACGTTTTTTTTTTAAACGTGATGTTAATATGTTTTACTATTTACATGTACTGGCCAATTTCTTTCTTCTTTTTTTTCTTCAATTAATGTATTGCCTGAAAGGCAAAGGAGTGAATAAGGATTCACTTGCTTCAGTACAAACAGACATTGTTTACATAAACACTGCAGAAAACAAATCAGAAATATAATACCTATCTGTTCCTGGTTGCACACCCATAATGCGAAAACGTGGCAGCCTACCATTTCGTGCGGTTCATGTCAAAACTCACTGCCAGCTTAAAAGAACGATCTTGTTCAAAAAAGTGGCCTCTGCTAACAATGGCATTCTGCTCAGTGCAGCACTGTTGTAGCTTGTCCGCTATGTTTAAGCTATCAGGTGACTTGAATGGCACGGGTTATCAGTACGGTCATGCAACAATGTATAGGAATTGTTCCCAGCCGTATGACCCTCAATAACAAAACAAATCTAAAGTAAGACTGGACCCCATGACGTCCCACGAAAACGGATGCTGACCGCCGCACGCATTGTAGCACTTGAGTTATCTAAACATTGAACACACCAATTCAATTCAACATCCGAACCGCGAATCCAGGTTTTGCCTGAATACAATGCATCCCGAAAAAAGGCGGATCTGAAATGTGCAAGTCAAGCGTAACCTACCAAATGTTTTTTAGCCAGGCAGTGGTGAAACAAAGTCGCCATATCCCGTCGGAAAACGTATTTTAAGGAAATATGCAAGGATCATTACATGACAACAACAGGTTAAAAACACTCCGAACACTCCCCAGACTTGTAGTCTTTGGTGGGTTTTTTAAAGCCATTTATTGACAAAATCACAGGCGGGTACTTTAGTTTGAGCTTCCTCGCTGTCGTTAATGAATCATTTACAAACGCCTCCCTGGATACAAACTCTCTGCAACCTGTGCGAAATTTCTGCTGCTTAATTTGAAAAGAGGTGAATTTATACGTACCCTACATTTATATCCCATTCTTTGTTCTTAAATAAGTTTTGCTATCGTTGTGAGTATGCTACCCGATGCGTTTTTAGCTAAAATAAGGCCTAAAAATCGGGAGCAAATTGTATTACATAGGCTTTGTTAATTAAATTTACTCAAAACTAAGAACAGAAAATCTCAGATAAGATCCCTAGAGAGGAACTGCCCTTAACATCATAGCTATCCATACGCAGCAAGAAAACCTCGAACAGAATTCAGCAAAGTTAATGGAATTCGGAGAATTCAACGCAAAATACTAGTAAATACGGGAAAACGGGATAATGTATACTTACAGAATAGAAACAGCCAATAGAGAGGAAAACGCGCCGTATCCTGTGGGTGCAACAAGTCTTCTTTGAATACTATGTTTTTGCTGAGTTCTGAAAATGTTCCACTCCAATCTGCAACTCCCAGCTGAAGCGGCTATGGAGAGGAAAACAGCAACAATTTGATCCGTCATCTTGTTTAAAAAAATATGTTTCTGCATCGAATACCCATCCAAATGTATCGGAAACCGTTTTTGGACTAGCTGTGGTTTGTGTCGGAGATCTACTGCAGCCCAGTAGCGCGTAAGGTTGGGCTTCTTTACAAAAAATGTGAAAAATGTCAAAGATTTTCGTGCTATGTCAGACGGCTACAGCGCTGTGAGTCAATGGACAAAGTGAAAGCACCCTTCAGCAACAGCGTCGAGAAACAATACCGCTAGCTAAAACCCATATAAATCCAGTTTTTACCAGCTTCGCCGCTTCTTATCACAATACCCATTACTTCAAGCTGGATATATTTAATATTTACACACGACAGGCGCAACTTAATCTAAACTTGCTATCCATCTGCAACCATTTTGCATACCATTAATTCAAACTTACCTCAAACACCTCTGTTATTATTTGTTTTGTTTTTTTAATGTCGCCCTTTTCTTTTCCTTATGTGAGCTGATATAGTTTTTTGTAAACTGTGTAAAGTTATTCTTGTGCTTCTGGGCCAGCCGGGTGTATGTACGTGAATCGGCGGCGCACCTACAGTGATGCGAAGAATGCTCGGAATGAGAAGAGGAATGAAATGAACGCGAAGACCGACTTTGCACTGGGGCGGAGCGAAAGTGGCGTCATCCTAAACCCCATAGCCAGCCGGGGTAGGAGGGACTAGAACCATAGAGATGACCTCACAGGAGACGCTGGATTCAAACTTCAGGAAGACAAAAAAGAGGGGGAATTCGGCCCATATGGCGAGTGGACGCTGTGGAAAAATGGGCAGAAATTTGCATGGAAAGTTCTGTAGTTTCTCCGAATCTATCTCCCATGTATTGGAATTTGTTTCATATTGCATGGAATGTCACATCACATAACATGGGCCACTACAGTAGCCAACTGCTATACGAGTGTTTCTTAATCAGACACGCTATGACCTACTAGTCATGGGCCTACTCATCGTCAAAAATATACGCTACAGCATTAGAAACTGCATTGCGTAAATCAACACCGTCGGTTTTTTTCCCCCTCGTAGCAAACCTTCACGTGCCAAACTAGGCGGCAAGTGGGGCAGTCCAAAGAGCAGCCAACTCTCGGCCAAATGCAACCCGCCTTCGGTACTTCCTCAGTTGTGGTTCCTTTTCTGCTTTTTCCTAGCTTGAATTAAGTGCAAGAATACGACAGGTAATACACCAATAAATAAATAGTATACACCACGAAGTATACACATAGGCTATACATATGGTATACACCACTAAAGCATAACTTGGAGATGCCATACAAATGGTTAACATTCCTTGACACAAACACTACTCAGTGTGATATTTTAGAATGTTTAGAGGACACTAAAATGAGCAGTAGCTATTTGTACTTTTTCCTCCAAACATTTTTTTTTAAAATGAATGGCATTTCTTAAATTGATTTTATAATAGCTACTGTCTTTTACCCTTTCAAATGAAGCCAGCAATGGTTTGTCATCAACACAAATTTCTACTGTATCCAGTTATCTAATACCATTAAGCACTAATGTAGGGTATGATTTTATAATGTGATGTTATATACTGGCTGACAACATTAATTAAAATGAAAGACTAAACTTCAGGCAGGGATGAAAAGTGATTGCTCGAGGAATGGTGGCTTGTTTAAGGTAGGCTATAATTTGTTTAACTGCGTGATAAATGTCTCGAAATAGAAAACTGATGCTCGGGATTTTTGATGAGTATTTTTGTAGCATTCCTCTGGATCAAAGTGACTAACTACAAGCAAAACACAGAACCGTAAAGAAGATTAGGCCTATTTTCAGAAATGCTGAATTGCAATCAGTCCCTTAGTCATTGCACGAGACTGGTTGAACCAGCTATGAACATTACAAATCTGTTCAAAGGAGCTGCAAGTGATCTGACACAGAACTGTCATATACTCAGCACCTGTGGCCATTCATTACCCACTGATGACATTTCACTACAAGCTTGACAGCCCACGCGTAGGTTTGGGGGGAGATGGGGGAAACATGTCACCTGCGATATTTTCATATGAATGCCAGTATGCTTGTGAAGCTCAACGTTTGACTGTGCAAGACTGGGTGGTCCGGCAGTGTGTGTCTGCTCCCAAGCTGAAATGAAACGTGCACCTATGATTGACAGTCCTGGCACTTCATCCTTATGTGAGCCAGTTCCACAGGTTCTGTCCCAGCATTGGATTACACTTTCCAAATTCACCTTTTCTCCAGAGTAACCGGAAGGGTGGAGAGGCTGAACCCGGAGCCCTGGAGAGGTCTGGCGGCTTCATTATGGCTGTTCAATTTACGTTCCTTCAGCCCCTTTAAGAAGTGCGAACACCAAATTTCTCCTACAGTTACTTCACAAATGTTCTATGTGAAGTTCAAATGTTCACAAATGATCTTCGCTGCAAATTTAAATGGGAGCACCACACCCACATCTCCGTCCTGACCCATACATTTTGCAATGTATTTATTTGTCTGTACAGCACTTTGGTCAGCCATGGCTGTTTTAAAGTGCTTAACAAATAAAATTGGATTGGATTGGAAACCAACGCGAGCGGGACCGAAGTAAATGCTCAGGCACCTTGAGGTGACCCACTCCCCTCCCTTGCGGATCTTAGCCCCCAGTGAAAACCGCGGAGAACCGGGCCGGGTGCGTGCCTCCACGCGACAAACCCGCGGCCGGAGAGGGCCCGCTCGACATCGAAGCGGGCGTGAGGCGGGCGGGCGGGCGGCTTTGTGGAAGGCCGCAGGGCGAAATGTTCACCACCAGCTCGGATGCTCCTGCCTGGGCCTGGCGTGCTCAGTCACGTCCAGACAAACGGAGGCCATCTCAGAGGCTTTACCTGGACGAGGTACGAGGACGCGTAAAGCTGAAGGATCTATGAAGTTCAATGGCTGGGTTTTTTTTTCTCTTTTCTTTTTCTGAAGACGTCAGTCAGCGGCTGTGGTATGTGTTAGAGCACGCTGGCTGCACGCAGAGAGAGAGAGAGAGAGAAAGAGATTGAGAGGCAAATCTGTTGGAGAGACCCTTTTGGTGCTGAATGTTTTCCACTGGATTTGCACGTCTCCGCGCATCTGCAGACCGATTGTGGAGAATAGCCTCGCACGTTTTGTCCTTTGCCTCAGAAGGCAGTCTTTGGGTCGGCAAATCACGCCAGAAATGATCTTTCGAAAGGGGCGACCGTCGTGAACCTTGAGCTGAAATGAGGCAAAGGTAGGATACAGTCATCCAACAAGAGCGGTGATTACCGAGGAAGATCCCACACACGTAACTGTCTTCTGAAATGTCCTTACACTGCGAAACGGTTTGTGTTAAATAAACTTTCGTTCATTTAAAAACAAAAAAATCCAGATTTTACATTTCACTATGACAGTGGACTCACATACCCAAGATGCTGGTGCTGAATTAAGACTGAACATTTTTTACACCGCTGAGCTCTCCCACTCAAAGTGCTCCCTGCGCTGCGATTCGGAATGCTAATCGCGAGCCCGTCCTCCTTAAGATCGCCTGATCTCGTCTGCGTCTTTTCCTACCCCCCGGGGCAGCGTCACAACAGCACGCTGTTGGCCGTCAGAAGGTTCCGCTTATCTTACGCTGAGGAAGCCGTCCTCGCAGGAGCAGCCCTGCCCATTCCCGGCAGGGTACGGCGGCAGCGCCAGAGAGCCACGGGGGGTTCATTCACGCCTACGGGTCGCGTTCGCTGAGAACCCCTTGCGCAACCTCCTGGCCAATTATTATCTCTGTGTATCCAGGAAGCTCGCGGCCAGATTACCTGTGTAATGCGACGCTGTAAAATGATTCATAGCCTCACATGTGAGGGGCATTGTTGTCAGGACGAGAGTTTGTGAAAGACCCGCTCTTATCTCATTACCCTGGAGATAAATTGTCCTGGAAATTGTGTTTGGAAAATGCAGGGCATTTGAAAATGTTTTAGTATCTATTTAGCCACAGGGGATTTCCAATAAAATCATTTTATGGAGGGTAAAATATCATACAGATTGCAAGCTTAAATGACCGCAGAGTATTCTAAATCCCATGCTATTCTTTCAGGATGCAGTCTCACCAAGTATTTTTTCAGGTTTCACCTCCTGTCTCCAATTCCTGCCCCTTGTCTCCATAGTCTAATACAAGGATAAAAAAAAACCTCTAATCCTGGGGGGCCACTGTGTCAGCTGGTTTTTGATGTGTTCCTGCACTAATGTGCTTACTTTAAGTCATTGATTGGCTAAAGAGTCTGCACACCTTGTTTCCAAGGCCTAAATTGGCTGCTGATTGGAAGGAAATCACAAAAACCAGCAGAGACTGCGGCCCTCTAGGACCGGAGTTTCAGACCCCCCCTCCACCCCCCCCCCCACCCCCCACCCCCGGTCTAATACATTAGTGAAAAGATTTCACTTGATGTTTCCGTTTCAAAGAGGACTCAGGAGCACTCCCATTTAGATTTTTTTACGGCTGGCCAGAAAAATGGGTCGGCTTGCAAATCTGAGGGCCTCGTTCCAATTTGAGGTATTCGGGTACTGACTAGGCGGGTCACATTTGGCTCCACGTGCAGCCGTTCAGGAAGCCAATTTGTGCTCTCTTTTCATTTCTGCAGGTTTACCTGACCGACGATCCACCCCCCCACCTCCCCACCTATCCCCGCCCCACCTATGCCAGAAATAGCACAGGTCAGCTGGCCCTTGCTCTGCCCTGCAGGAATTATAGCTCACCTGTGGCACTGTTTTGATATATATTTTGCTTATAGCTTCACGTACAGCTGTTTTTGTACAGACATTTTGATGATGTTCCGTACTGGTGTATTTTCTTGTGTTTAATATCATTATCTACTCTAATATGCCTTGGGACTACGGATGATAATGAGCTTGGCAGCACAATTTTAAGGATCTGACATGTTTTGATCAATGTGCACTGTCCCTGTTTAAAAAAATGTATAAATACAAAACAATTCCTAATGAAACTGCAGCTTGCATACAATTTTTTTACCCATGTGGAAGATGGCACTGAATGATATTTTATACATTCAATTTCTTCCCTCAATATATTGCTTTTTTTAAAAGTTAGTGGTATATTCTAAAGCACCGTGAAGCTGTAATCCACATATGAAAGGTGCTTTATAAGTGAAGTTTACAAATGAAGTTTATTATTGAAAACATTACGGAGAAGGGAACCAAACTGATAACACTGCCACCCGCCTTTGCTATTTTGCATATGCATCTGATAAGCGCTTTTCCAAGGAGACGGCTCGCGCTCTCTCCAGCAACGTTCACCTCGTGTTTACCTCACAAGCACGCGCAAATTCCCCCCCTCACTGCCGCGTGGGCAGGTGGAAACATGGCAGAGTGTCAGCCTTCCAGCGGACTGTGGAGAATTTCTCATCGGGAAACAAGATGCAAGTCGTCATTTTGCAGAAGATGCGCTCGCTCAGCCTGATATCCATTGGCCAAACGGTAACAGTAAAGAATGCCACCTCCATCCAGCCGAACCATCAGATGCAGGGACACTGAGCAAATTCATGCAGCTAATGCATTCCGTTCGGTAGCTTTGGGTGTGCTTCAACCAACGGAGAAAAGCGTCCATGGTGACGTCATCGCCAGTGAGCTGTACCATTCAAAGATCACAGTGCATGGCTTCAAAATGAGAAACGAGAGCCGGGAACTGTTTGCTTACAATGGCTGCTTTTCCTTTTCTGAAACACCAGGAGAGCTGCAAAACCTCTGCTGGTGGGGGGTCCGGTCTCCTCCTCCAACTGATATTCACAGTGGGAAGAATAACACGAGCATGGGAGCACCTCCAGTGACCTGGCCAACACCCATCAGCCGGGGCAGGGGGGAACCGGGGCTGCGTTCTGGAGGCTCAGGAATGTCAACTGTATACGATTGGCCGGTCCCGACCTCTGACTCTCAATTATCTCCGGGGCAACTGGAAAAAAACAGACAGTTTGTGAGATGTGTCATGCAATCCGGTTGGTTCTAGCAAATCTCTGCCCGCCAGCGTTATGCTACAGGTCAGTGGTTGAGTTGCTCGGAAATGCCGTCTCTAATTGACGCCCTGCCTTTACAGAAGAAAATGATTCATGGGAAGCGGGAACTGACAGTGGGTTTGTGGGTTTATGGGAAAAGCACCTCCAGGTTTGGTGGACTTATTTTCACCTGGTTGGGCTCATGTACATTACATACGTTACGTTAGATTAATTTAGCTGACGCCCTTACCCATCTTACAGTGTGACAGAACATGGAACATGAGCGGAATCACCTGATTTATATAAGCAATAGTGCCAAGCCTGGCTAACAGCATTCCCGCTGTTGCCGCAGGGGTATTATTGGTGCACCAGATAATGTCCCTGCAGCCAGCCGCACTCAATTTTATAATACATATTAAGCAGTGGAATCGCACACCAATAGCATTCACGTGTACCATGACAATATTAGGTTTGCTTTATGCGTGTTTTGGTTGGCTAATCTTCGGAAATCAAATATATAAGGCATGGCAGTTGGCTGCATTGATACAACAGTAATAAATAGTGATGGTTTCATGTATTTTAGTGGGCTACAATGCCTTTCTAACAGCACAGCTCTGTGCAGCACCAAACAAGAAAAGCAACCAGAACCAGAAGAGACTTACGGTAGTCCTGCTCAAGGTTACACTGTGCCTGAAAGCCAGCAGCTTTTCTTGATGGATCAGATTTGTTTTCTCAATACAGATGGAAAAAGAGCTTTTCAAGGACTCAGAAATTGAGTTCTGCATTAAAAAAAAAAAAAAAAAAAAAAAAAAAAAAGATTGACAGACACATTATTTCGCTGGTCATTATCCACTTAAACACATGAAAAGCTTAAATATCTTTAATACCTTAAAATTTGCCTGCCAATGAGATGAATACTTAAAATAAGAAAGGGCCTAAGTGTCACCCCTGCCCTGTCCCTCGCAGAATTTTTATTCTAACTGAATAGCAAATCAGAGGTTGTGTCGTGATTGCTGAATCGCGTAATAAAATAAGATCTATCGGTGGTAGCTCATAGAGGTAATTGCTGAACCACAGTACTGTCAGACACTTGAGTTTAAGGCTGAACCAGTATGGCAAACACGGCAGTCTCTCTGTATACCACAATCAGTTCAATGCAAAATATTCACAATTGCCCCCCCCCCCCCCAACATTCATTAAAACTGTGCAAAAGTGAATAAAGCACACAATCAACAATCCTCAGAAAAGCAGCAAAGGAGGTACTTGAGACCAGTCTAATTAGACGGTGGCTCAGGGATTAACGTCAGGGATTAAAAAGCAGAGAGACTCCCAGCCTCGCCCTGGGGGCTCAATACACACCTTCCCATCTGGGCTGAGGGCGGGACCTGGACTCCAGTCCAATCCAAACGCAGCATTTTCTTGATTGACACGATATGTCTGAACCTGTGTATTTCTTAAGCGTCGACTGAACTGACTGCCACATTGGACAGCTTTGCTCGAGAAGGAAGTGTTTTATTCAGCGGTTACACTCTACATTTAGGGGCATTACATGTCTTTTGCCTAACACGCTGCGCAAAAGAATGTGCAACTGAAACACAACTTGGCTTTTGCCCAAATTACTGTACTATCTTTCAGTAAACAGCTATATGAACGTGAACAGAAAATTTCAACTAAATAAACAATAACAGTGACAGTGAGTGCTTGTTATGCTTCCGCGTTAGGTAAATGAGATGTTTACTTACATCAGAATAATCATTGATTATATAATTTGAATAATATTGATAAGTATGCCGGTAAAGCAATGGAGGAAGTGGAGTCAGAGGCGGATCGTCCACACAGACGAGCTCACGTCTGATCTTATTTCCGTCTGTGCCGCGAAGCTCCAGCCAGCGAGGACTCGCAGCTCGGGAGCTGTTTACCCCCAGACAGCCCCAGTCTCTGGTTTCGGCTCCCGGCCCTGGCGGCCTGCCCGTAAACCGTTTTACAACTGGGCGGAGTCACGGCACAGCGCCCCCGCAGCGCCCGGGAGGGGAGGGGAGGGGAGGGGGGGGGGGGGGGGGGGGTCACGCGGTTAATGAGCTTCGGGAACCCGACACCTGGGCTTCTCTCTCCACTCCCAACGCCGCACGGAGGAGGGAGGGGGGGGGCGGACTGTACCACCTCTCTCAGGTGTGTGTGTGTGTGTGTGTGTGGGGGGGGGGGTGGCAGACTGTACCACCTATCTCAGGTGTGTGTGTGTGTGTGTGTGTGGGGGGGGGGGTGGCAGACTGTACCACCTCTCTCAGGTGTGTGTGTGTGTGTGTGTGTGGGGGGGGGGGTGGCAGACTGTACCACCTCTCTCAGGTGTGTGTGTGTGTGAGGGGGGGGGGGGTGGACTGTACCACCTCTCTCAGGTGTGTGTGTGTGTGGGGGTGGGGGGGTGGACTGTACCACCTCTCTCAGGTATGTGTGTGTGTGTGTGTGTGGGGGGGGGGTGGCAGACTGTATCACCTCTCTAAGGTGTGTGTGTGTGTGTGTGTGTGGGGGCGGGGGGGGGGGGGGGCAGACTGTACCACCTCTCTCAGGTGTGTGTGTGTGTGTGTGGGGGGGGGGGGGTGGCAGACTGTATCACCTCTCTAAGGTGTGTGTGTGTGTGGGGGCGGGGGGGGGGGTGGACTGTACCACCTCTCTCTCAGGTGTGTGTGTGTGTGGGGGCGGGGGGGGGGGGCGGACTGTACCACCTCTCTCAGGTGTGTGTGTGTGGGGGCGGGGGGGGGGGGGCTGACTGTATCACATCTCTCAGGTGTGTGTGTGGGGGGGGAGAGGGGGGGGTTTCTGAGCCTACCTCCACATAGCCTTTCCTCCTTTTGATGCTTTTTATGTGGGCTGCAGTCGACACAAACTGCTCCCTTTGTAACCCCCCCCCCCCTTTTTTTTTGAAGCGTTGCAACATTTTAAAAGGCCCTGAAGTGCCCATTAAAACTGCCGAAGTGCAGTACATCTCTGTACATCTAAAATGTACAGATTCGTTTTGCACCACCTGTGCTGTGACTATTACATGCATAATCCACTAATGTAATGTTGCAGTGTCATTAAAAAAAAAAAAGACACATACATGACAATTTGCAAACATACTCCTGAGAGGAAAGGTCACAGGGAAATGGGCTCAAAATGGTGGACGCTGTAACTGGCATGCCAGGTGCCATAAATGATAATAATACACCACACATATCCACATATCCACCCCACACACAGTGAGTTTCACCGAACCATGGTTCTTGTTCTAAAGAGGGTGATTACACTACAGGGATTTTTAAGAGCGATGGGCATGAAATTAGTATTAGCTGAAAAGCACTGACAGAGGCATCTATGAGAAGTGTGCTTCTTTAAAAAAATAGTTCTCTTTTCAGGGGGGGTGTTTACAACTAAAATCAGAGTAGGTTCTGATTCTACAATTCCAGCATTCCAGGGAAGTTCTTTTTTACTACAAGGAGGTTTTTGCTAAAAGGCCTATTTTATTTCTTTCTGGTCCTTCAGTTTGTGTGACTTCAGGCACATGGTAACTTTGAAGAAGTTCTTCCAACTGTACCACTGCGTTAAATTGTTAGTCGACATCATTACAAGTCCAGCTCACTGCGTGGAGGTGGAAAAAGTAATTGTCGCTGACCCTGGGGACCATATTCATTATTTCACTGTTTCTTTAACAGATAAGTCGGAAAAACAGCTGAAAGCCGCATCTGAAATGAGCACACATTCAGTTATTCAGTTATTCACAAGCGTTTACTAAAGCTCGTTGGTATTTCAAGGTTCAGAGTTCCTCTCGGAAGTGAGAGCGCGTCTAGCTTCTTTCCATGTGCTTTCAAGTTCGTGCAAAAGGTTGAAAAATACATCTTTTTTTTCCCTCCATCTTTTCGGGCTTCGCTCTAATCGGTCTCATTTATTCGCTTCAAGTGTCCCTGAAGAGTAACAGTGAGCCTGTGCATCCGCTGGCCGCCCTGGGCATCTCTGCAGAACACTGACCCATGGCTGAGAAGCTTGCTGACCATTCCCAAGCTACTCCACACAGGTGACGTGGTGCCCGAAACGTGTACAGTTATCTAAAAGCTTGCTGACCATTCCCAAGATACTCCACACAGATGACCTGGTGCCCGAGCAAGAAACGTGTACAGTTATCTGGTGTGAAATATCAGAGCCAGAAACAAGCTATTTCCATTCTTGCTTCTGGGCACGGTTTCGATCGCGTCGTTGACGGTTCACACCAGCACACAGACGCCTCGCCTCCTGGGTTTGCGCGCCAGATCAGCACACGCACTCAGCGTTCTTCATCTCGACGTTCTGCGCCGTCGTGGTCCGTCCATAACAGACACGAAAACGCGAACGCCGTTCCTTCGTCACAGCCGGCTAGCAGGGGTCCGGCTTGTGCCCTGTAGCTTGATTTTCGGTTAAGGAACGCGATGTGGGCGGGGTGAAGGCCAGGGGTTGTTAAACCCCTGGAGCTCTGGAGGGCCCCGGTGTCCGTGGGTTTCTGCTGTGTTTCAGCACTTCAGCGCGTCGCTGATCCCACAAAGAGTCCAGACGCCTCGTTTCCAATGCCTAAACCGTCGACTAATCGAATGGAGATGGTGAGAAAAGAAAACCCAACCCGTAGACACTGCGGCTATCCGGGACCGGGGGGTTTGAGCTCCCCGGTGTAGGCGGTGCCAGAACAATCGAGCTCTTCTGGTGTCCTGGGTCAGCAGCGTTCGATCTTTAGAGCAGTGGCGGGTAGCCGTCCGCTTGCGTGCGTAGCAGGGCTAGCTCAGCTAGCTCGGCTAGCTCACCGGCGAAGTTACCGTTAACGTTACCGTGACACTATCTGCTGACGCAAACCTTAAATTAAAAAATAACAACGTTACGCTCGGCTACAGCCGATTGCGCCTTTACCTGACTGGTAACGCGTTTGCCTAATAAATCTAATAAATCGATGGCCGAGTGAGAGGCCCGGGTTCAGATCCCACCTCATACTCAGGTCCCCAGCTCGCCCGCTACACGTGCGGAGCCTCAGAACAGCGCTCAGGCGGGGGGGGGGAAGGTGGGGGGAAGGCTGGGGTAAGGCGAGAGGGGAAGGCGGGGGGAAGGCGGGAGGGTAAGGCTGGGGGAAGGCGGGGGGAAGGCTGGGGGAAGGTGGGAGGGGAAGGCGGGGGGGGTGAAGGCGAGGGGAAGGCGGGATGCGGACCCACACAGGGCAGCTGAGGACTCTCTGCTCTCTTTATCGGCGGTGTGATCTGAGGTCAGTGGACACCGTCCCGCGGGGGGCCCTGCTGCTGGGCTTTGAACACTGACGCATATCGGCCACCCCCCACATACACAAACTCACACACGCACACACGCACACATACACATACACACACAGGCACACACACATACACACGCACACATACACATACACACACACACATACACATACACACACCACATGCACACGCACACATACAGAAACACAAACAGGCACACATACACGCACTCACACATACGCACACACACCACATACACACCACACACGTACGCACACACACACACACAACCACACAAACACGAACACAAACGCGTACACACACAACCACACACACACACGCACACAAACACGTACACACACGCGCACGCACGCACAAACACGCGCTTCTCCTCCAGGGGTCTGGGGGAGGCTAATTGGCCTGGGTCGGCTCACCTCACCAGCCGCCCCGCGACCTCGTCTAATCGGCCCACGGGGGCCAGGTGCAGCCTACCGCTGGCATCCGAGCGCTACTCCCCCACTCTTCATCTTCATCTGGAGATAAGAGCGGTGGACCCGCCAGGCCTCACGCTTTGATAAAGGACTTACGTGAAGGAGCTGGGAGTGAAACAGACACCGACGGTCACGCTGGGGGGCAACGCGGTCACGTTTATCTCTTTTATTCAAACAACTGTTGGCTGCGATGCCAATTTTTTTTTTTGATATAGCCAATACATTTCTTTGGGTGATGGGCGACCAGCTCACTCAGAATGGAAGAAAACGATAGAAAGAACAGGAAAAAATGGAAATATGACAGGATGGAAATAGAATTAAAAATGTCTACATCAGCAAAGAATGTCTATAGAAGTATTTGGTAAGCGTAGACAGCAGACCATAGAACAGACAAAGAACCACAGAGTTTGCCCCACCCTAGTAGAAAGAACAGAGAAAATGCAACTGTAATTGATATATTGTTAGGTGATTACATTATTTCGTTCATCTTTACTTGCATGATATTCTTCATAAATAATAATCAAAATATTAAACTATAATTTGACCAAGTTAAAGCATTAACTGTCTATATAATGTATATCAGGGTTCAGAAAGAAATAGTCTTAATCTTCTGAACTCTGATAGTATATTATATAGGCAGTTCATGCTTGAACTAGGTCAAAGTATAGTTTGATGTTTTGATTATTATTTATGAAAAACATCATGCAAGTACATATGTACAAACTAATGTAAACACCTAACAAATATATCAGTATAGAGTAGCTAATACGGAGTGGGTCCACCCTTCTTCCTCTTACGAACAGCTTCGGTCGTTCCTGGAACGCTGTCATAGAAGTCAGAGACTGTGTGCAGTGGGATTCTGGGGATGCTGGATTCTTCCAGAAGGAAAGCCTGCAGTTCTTTGAGGGATGAAGGAGACTTCGCTCTACTCTGTACACTGCGCTCAGGAGAACATCCCTTAAAGATTCGGCGCTTAGATGTGGTGATCGCAGGAGCCATCGAAAGGTTTTCGACTTCATCCTCGTACTCACGGATCCGCCCCTTGAATGTGTTTAGCATTGCGTGTTGGGGCATTATCCTCTCTGAGTCAAAGTTTGCATTAACTGGCAAATATGACAGTTTTTTTCTGGTAAAAATGATCAAAGCCTGGGACATTTTAAGCCTCCCAGACATTCTGGTTGACATAAATGAATTAATGAATAAATGAATAAATAAATAAACACTAGACATCCATATATGAAATGGCTATTACGATTTCAAATATGGATTTCACTTATCTTGTCTCATAGAAGCGTACAAACATAGCATTGCTATCACCTTCCAGCGCAAAGCAATGATTTCAATCAGATCAAACCTGCACGGAGAAACTGCCTACAGAAATAACGGTGATGCGCACGTCTAAATGCATTAAACGTACAGGAAATTCCGTCTCACATCAGCTGCAGTCCGCTCCCATGCCATGAAGTATCACTGCAAATGTCAGGACATAATAATTTAGTGGTCAGCTGCCACAGCCCTAATGTTATTTTTCGCTCGTTATAAATAGACCGTTTTTACTCTGTCACAACTTGAATAGGCCTCAAGATGATCTTGGTACGATCGGCAAAGTGTTCTTTCGTTGTCTTGCTGCTAAATGCATTGTTCCACACTGCAGGCTAAAGCCAATGAACACACTGTCTGCTGTCCGTATAAGACTATTCGCAGTGTTTAATAGTGGAAATTGCATTTATTTTAAGAGATTTCGCTCATCTTTATTCAGTATGAGATTATTCCTCTTTATTCATAAGGAAAAAAGTCTCATAAAACAACTAATGATGGAAGTTCATGACAGCTTATGCAGGTTTATGCACATACATTAAATGTGCACAGATGAAAATTTTTTTGTCCAATTCAACTTGTTGTGCAAAGCATATGTATATTTTCATATCTGATATTCATGATCATTGTGTTTTCAAATCCAAAAATGCAAGATAGAGTTGTAATGTATTATTAAACACCCTTGCCTACCTTGCATACATCAATAAAAGTGTAAGGTGGGGGAAGATGCACCCCTGAAGAACAAAGTTGATTACATTTTGGGACATTTTCGTATCTTGTATTTTTATATATGGATGGCTAGATAAAATACTAGGTGGCTAATCCTAGCTAGCTAAAGATCAGTAGGTTTGTGACACTACAATGAACAACAGATTATATTTTCAGCACTTATCTATAAAATATATTTACATACATCTGTCTTTATTGCTGCATACACTGAAAAATCCAACTGAATACTTATAATACTTATCATTTTAATACTTAAAATATTTATTTTGGTGCAAGATGCTTCCAGGGGGGTTTTGGCCTAATTTTTAAGGAGAAAATTTCCCCAAAGGGAGTAACTATATACATGTTCACCTTTAAAAAAAAGTCTTTTGTCTCTCTCTGCTGGAGTACAGAGCCAAAACAACAAAAATGTGTGTCACTGTCCTAATACTTACAGACTACACCGCAGACAACCATTTTCCTGTGACAGAAAATTCTATCAACTTGCGTCAAAAAATGTTCCAGTCACATAAATCTCATCTTTACCACAGGGGGTATTTCCCCCCCACCATCTAACTTTAGACATGGGCAGTTTTTTAATCATTTATTCAACTTACCGAAATCCTTCCGGACAGATTTGCCGGCAGAAGAAAAAGCCTAGCAGGAATATGGGGGCATTATGGGGGAACAGGGTCCGCACCGTAGGGTGCACCTGATCTTGTAAAATGGCTTCATATTCCTCAGCTGGCGTTATACGACCATGCAGAGCAATCATCGGATCCAATAAGCAGAAAAAAGCAGCTCACCAGACCATATTACTTTTTTTTCCCCCCATCGCTCAAGGGCTCAGGTTTTGTGCTCCTTACACCGGGTTATGTGTCTTTGTGCATTAGTCTTGGATTCGTGGGCTCTCCAAATGAATACCAGCTCTTTGAAGCTCATGACATGCATCTTTTTTTTTTTTTTTTTTTTTTTGGAGGCTGGGTCACTGATTCGTTTCTGTGGTTATTTCTGTGGCCGCGGTTTTGTTGTTTGGCAGCTGTCCTGTTGAGTGTCCGTCTGTCCCTGTCTCTGAGATTTGACCTGGCCACGGTTCCTCTCTCTCCCGAAGCAGTTAGTTTGAGCTTAGAATATATTGTCATACATTTTGACACTGCTCCCCTTGCCACATTAAATCATTTTGGATTTTTTTGACTGACGCACCAAAACCGGGCAGTGACTACTTAGCCTGTTTGGAACTCTGATGCCGGCTTCAGGTTGCTTTGGAAACGTGCATATGAAAGTCCTGATTGTCAGACCTCCTTCACAGCTGACACATATTGACATTCAACTGAATGACTGATCTTATAATATAAGCTGTTTTCATGTAAATGTTTCCATTAATTTCTCCAACCCCTGTATGTGTTATATTAATGTATGTATGTGTGTGTGTGTATGTGTATGTGTGTGTGTGAGAGAGAGAGAGAGAGAGAGAACAGTATTAAGCCTGTCATCACATACCTCATTAATACATGACACAATATTACAATTCTGAACAGACACTGTGGTGTGTATGAATGTAACAGGGATGTTAGTAAACACAGACGGCTTAATTGTCTTTGATGCAGTCTCATTAGCATATTTGGCAGCATATGAGATTAATTCTTCCAAGGGGGCAGAATGAGCGGAGCCTGCTGTTGCCCAGAACTTTTCATGATGGTATTGGGCAGCTGGTGTGAGCCAATCAATTAGGCCCTGTGTTAAATCTATTATTATTATTATTGCTGTTGTTGTTGTTGGTTTTAATAAAGTTCATAAGGTACAAAGACTAACTTTGCTTACCAATTTGCCGCAATACGGAGACTGTTGCATTCCTGGAGGGGGGTATTTTGGTTTGCCAGCGCGCGTCGTTATTTTGAAGTTTCTAGGTCAGCGCTCCCTGTCAGCGAAGCTTTGCTGGACCTAATCGATCCCGAGCAGCTGGTGTGTGCTTGTTGTCTGTACCCTGTTTCCTGTTTGTGCGAAAGTCGGCCCAAGGCAAGTCTCTCTCCATTCCTCGGTTCGCTGCTTAGGCCGGTTTTTTTACGGTTTTGTTTTTCATTGTTCAATAGAATTTTCAGCAGGGTTCCATGGCCATGCGCATCGCCGTGTCGTCAACGATTAGATTCGCTTCAGTCAGTGTTAAAAGTATAGCTGTCATGTCTGGTCTGTCTGAGCATGATGCTTCTTATTAACTGGGACCCGAGCTGTCAGTGATAAAGTCTAAAATTAAAGTAATAAAGAAAAGAAAAAAAAAACATCTGGCAAATAACGCCCTAAACGTAAATCCCATTCCAACCAGTGTAGTAGCCCAGATGAATATTAACACTCAACATTACTTTGCCAAGACAATGTGTTAATATTCATCGAGGGACAACATCTGTTTTAGAATTGTACGTCAGGCTCTAGGAATCACGACACACAACTGGATTGGAGGGATTCAATGAGCGAAACCTTGCTCCCTCTTCTAATTCAATAACCACATAACCTAATATTTCTGAAGCACCCTCGTAGACATTTAATGCTTTTACAGCTTTATCTAACGAGTCATTTTCCCTAGAGTGAATCACTCTGAGGACTTAATCAAAATGTAATAGTGTGTAATTGATTTGAATTACATTTGATAGAGGTGGGGAGCTCGCGGATGGGTCAGTGTTCGCCACCTTGTGGTAACAGAGAGGTATTGTTGATGGACTGAGCAAGATGGGAAAGCACAAAGTCAGCAGACTCACAACATCAAACTCCTTTTGTGTCACGGATGATTAATTGCACTGTTAAAGTTGGACACAATTTTATTTTATTCTGGTAGTTCCTGGCAGCTTCCCCTCTAGCTAGTAAGTTGACACAAATGCTTTGAGTAGTCAGATCACGAATCACGGGAGAACTTCGTAAACTTGTCATTGATCCAAAGCACAGAATTGGAACGTCAAAAAGATCAATAAAAAATAAAAAATAAACAAAGTTATGCTTTTTCAGATCCGAATGTTTTTGTGGTCACTGGATGTTGCACGCTCTTTCCTGTCAAGACGGCCTCCCGTATCTAGCTTAGGCTACTTCAAATGAACGTGCCGATTCTGCGCATTCATTCAACTCTTGACTTTTCTCCGCATTTCTGAACGGAATCATTAGCAAGTGCGGAAGAGAGCCTCTTGATTATTCCCGAGTGAAAGGTTAAGAGCGGAGGAGTGAAGGTTCACGGTTGCGTCAGCTGAAGGCTCGCGGGAGGTGTCACGGATAAGAGTGCTTCAAGCCTGCCGGAAAGGATGCAGGTGGGATCCTTATAGGCCTATGGAAAAAAAAAACCAGGCACCCAAATGAACAGCCTTGCGTGGGCTGAAGACCAGAAGACCTGAACAATCGACGTTGACCGAGTCATTTAAAGCACCATAATCGCCACAAAGAAGGCAATTGGTTCATTGCCATCATTTCCAAAGGCAATTGGTTCATTTAATTTTACCCTGCAGTTTCTGTAAAGGGCTGGTGAACACAACCCCCACCCCACCCCACCCCCACCCCCACCCCCACACTGGTTCATGATAAAGGTGGTGGGATGCCCTGCGCCCCCCCCCCCCCCCCCCCCCCCCCCCCCCCCCCCAAAAGAGGCAGATGCAATGAGCTTGGATTGGGGTTGGGACACCATAAATCGGGTTCCTGACATCATGATAAAGGGGACCGTCCAAAGCCAAGGTCTTCAAGGCCCTACAATGTCCCACCAACTCCCTCTACCTCTGTGTGAAATTAACACGATTTATTTTTTGCATAGAAACGTACTGTCGATACACCACAGCTGCAATATGAGCAGCCTTAATGCAAGCCCCGGTCTCATGTGCACGGACTGGGCGGTGCAGAGAGCTAAGCTGTCGGTCCAGAAGCTTGCTGTTTGTCTTCGGGTGCTGCATTGCAAGTAGCAATTGTCTACGAGCCCCACAACTCTCAACCACATGCAAATTGTCACCAGATAGCATTAGACCACAGTTCAGTTCATTCGCTCTGACTATTTCAGGAAAATGTAGGCAGGTATTTGTATGATAGACACTTCCCTCTTATTTAATGGAAACCAAGTGTGCCTACACTCAGCGTATATACTGGATGTCATGGTAAATCGAGGTTCGGCTTGGCTTCACCTGACGTTTTGACAGCGATCAGGCACCGCGGATGACAGCGGTGGTTTCCTCCGGACATGAAGTGAGAGATGTACGTACAAGAGGGACAAGGGCTGCTTGTGATGCTGCGGCCGCTTACGTAAATCCTTGCTAATCCTTGTTAGCACGTAGCGTAGCACGCATGTCATCCAGGGGATAATCAACATCAGAGGTGAAACGCGCGGAAACGCGCTCCTGTCGGGTATCTGCGGCGGCGACAGGCCATTGTGCCGACCGGCGATGTGAAGCGGCGGCCGCCGAAAGGAAGGGCTCTTCGCCGAAACGCAGCGCGCCGGCGTGCCTCGCAGTGCGCGTCGCGCTTCAGGGTTCCGAAGGTGTCCGCCCCGCGGACGCGCGTTTCCGAGCGCGAGTCCACGCGCACCTTCGTACGCATTCAAAGAAGGGAAGGGGGGGGGGGGGGGGGAAACAAACAAAAAAAAAAAACGCAGGAACAGGCAACCGGAGAAGGTAAGTGTCCCCGGGCGACGTGCGGGGGGGGGGGGGGGGGGTGGTTTGATGTTTAAAATGTTTGTGTGCTAAATGTCCCTTTAATTCAATTCGGCGATGCTGCGTTTGAAGTCGCGGATGAATGCCCCGCGGGCTTTGATGTCGGGCCCCCGGGCTCTCGGCGGAGCGCGGCGGTGAAAGTCCCGCTCTCGGAGCGGGGAGAGGGGAGGTTGATCCCACCTGACACCCCTCGCTGGGCGAGACGGACGCACTCGGCTCCTCTGCTAGACTCGCCTTGCCTTGCAGCGAGCGGCTGACTCACTGCATTAAATTATTATTATTATTATTATTATTATTAATAATTACATTTATATAGCACTTTTTCCAAATGCTCAAAGTGCTTTACAGTGAAGGGGAACTCACCTCACCCACCACCAAATTAGCCCCACACGAGCCCACCCTGGCTCAGCGTAATCCGCCTTCTGTTCTCTGAAGTCCTGTTCTTTAGGCGCTAAACTTTAATCTGCAAAAAAACTACAAAAACAACAAGGCCCGTAGGAAAAAGAAAGGGTGGGTTTGCGCTAAGCGTCCTTCGCTGCTTGCGGGCCCCGGTTAGAGGGGTTTGTGACCCGCCTCGGCCCGTTTTGGACGGAGGGACGGGCCAGAAGGGTTACGGTGCCAGCGTGAAATGGGCTTACGAAAGCGGGCACGCGGTCTCCGTGGCGATCGGCGGTATCAGTACACACCATCTGTGTCTGATGAGATTCTGCCCCCCCTCCCCCCACCCACCATAACAAAAAAAAAAAACCCCACAACAGCCGGACCCAGGGGTGAGCCTGCCAGGAGCGCTGAGCCTCTCTGTCTCACTAGAGTCTCTGTTCATTTTCAAGACGAGGGACAGGTACGTCTTTAAAAAAAAAAAGGCTTTCATTTTTACCCGAACGGCTGACTATTCCAGCAGGCGGGAGCGACGGAACGGTACCTGCAGCAGAGGACTCGGGCCGCCGCTGGTGTTCTAGGATGCTCTCTAAGCGAGGTACCAGTTTGTGATTCTGTGACGCCTCACATGGTGCAGAACTGAATTCCGGACCGTGCCGGTGTCAGTGGTGAGCACGGGGAACCAGCAAGGACCGCGTGCGGTCGAGAGCATCGGGGCTGGGGACGGGGCTTCAGCTGGGAGGCAGGGTCGTCTCACTGGGAAGCAGAGGGGTTTGAGCTTTAAGAGAGCGGGCATGTCAGGTCTGTGAAGAGATGGAAGCCTTTCAGTAGAGAGAGGGGTATATATAGGGGTATGGGAAAGAAGGAGTGTAGGGAGCTGGAGCATTGGTAGTATTTTGCAAGAGAGAGGATAGAGTTTTGAGAGAGAGAGAGGGCATGCGTTTTGCGAGGGATGTTAACATTTTAGAAGAAAGGACAGGATTGTGTGAAAGAGAGAGTGCAGGGCTTAGGGAAGAGGTGGAAGAGCGAGAGGAGAGGGTTTTGGAAGGGAAAGGAGAGGGTGAACAGGTAAAAAAAGGGAAAAGGGGTAGAGTTTTGGGAGGGTGAGACTGGAGGTTTTTAGTCCACAGGGCAATTGGCTGTGCCACAGTGCAATAGCGACTCCTCAGGCTGATGGGACATCTGGGCCATAGGTGGCCGTGTAGCTTGACTGGCGGGCCACGCTCTCAGTGGAAGATGTCGCCGCGATGAAAGGGGGACGATGACAGAGAAAATGGGGAGTGCTAAAGCTGTTAGCCGGTCTAGCTAGATCTTCCATTGCTTTCGCAATCCTATTTTACAGGGTTTTCTAATAAGACATTTAGTTTAGAGGTCACACTGAGCTAGAATTCATCTTCACCACCACTAATCCACCCCCCCCCCCCAACACCCACCCACCACCCCCCACCCGAGAGATTTATACACGAAGAAATCTTTCTTTCTTTTGCCTCATTTCCACATCCTGTTTTTCCGTTACTCAAAGACCCTGGCCAAGCCTGGCCTGTGACTGTCGCCCACTCATATCTGCACAATAGGTGTTTACCTGGGTTGACCTGGTTTGAAAATGACAAAAAAGCAAAAAAAAGAAAATCCTCGCTCATCTCCAGTCCGCTGTGTGAGGAAGAGAAGAGAGAGAGTGCTGAAGAGAGAGACCGGAGGAACTCCAGCACTCCTGCGGCAGGAGTGACAACGGAGTAAGTAAGGCTAAGGCGGCGGGACACTTCCCCAAACGCTGCCTGCATATTAAAAAATGTGCAGGGGCCTCAGGCGGAGGTAAGTTAAGCATCACGGCAAAAACGAAAAAGTTAAAAAAAAAAATGAGCGTGGTGCAAAGCTACATTTTACACAAACACGCAGAAAATTGCGACGAAGGATAAGGGCTTATTGCGAGTAAAGAAAGTCACATGAGACACAAGGTTTGATTCAGCATACAGCAGAAACGTGTATTTATGGCTTAATGTACCATCATTACAAAACATTCCGCGAAAACATGGAATTTTACGTGAAACAGAGAATGAATTACTCAGCTAGGATAAGGAATGGTTGTTCCATGAAAAAAAAAAACTGAATTAAAGGCAGATAATACTGTATGCTGTGTGGTGATGGCATGTTCCTGGCCTACGGATAACATAAAAAGCCACAGTCAGGCAGATTGTTGCACATCACTAATGGAACAACCTTTTCTCCTGGTTGAAAGGAGGTGTTCAGAGACATGGAAGAAAAGACGCTTTGAACTGAATGCTGGGTAAACTCAAACAATCCATCCCGTGGTGAGGAATCACGACAGGTCAGAACACAGAACGCCATGTTTCTATATTGAGATAGAGCACGTCCCTCAGCATTTTTAAAGGTGTGCACGTGTCATTAGCTAACCGCAGTGCTATTTAAAACACTGAATGGACGGCCAAAAAAAGCTTAAGAAAAACAAAACGCGCTCATTTAGAGAATTTCTCAGCACACTGGTGACTTAACTGTGGCAAGCAGCCAGATTTCATTTTTATTTTCAGACGTGAGAGCAGCCGCGATATTCCAGTTTACGTGTTTGTGGCGGCAGAGTGGCCCTTAAAACAAAGAACAAAAGAATAAGGGAGAAAGGCTAAATCTCCTTCTGAGCCATCCGCATCTCTACCAAGGCTGTCAACAAAAAAAAAACAACAAAAAAATAAAACACTTTTGAAGAGCAATCTGGCGACTTTTTTTTTTGCTTTGAACAGTTGGCGACACTGCTCAGGATGATCCTTCGCTGCCTGGCCGACGCTTCTTAGGGAATGATTGCCCTCTTTTGAGAGAGGTTTGAGAATCAATACATGGAGGGAGCCAGTACTACTGGTTTGTGTGCATTTTTTGGAAATCTGTAAATGAAAGTAGCCCTTTTCCGACCTCAAACTCACACCGTAAAATTACTGTCGAAATTCAGCAGCAATAATCTGACCCTTAGCGAATGACAGAAGGGTTCACATTAGTATACTTCATACAAGATAGATATATATACAGGCAGACAGACAGACAGAGAGATAGATAGATAGATATATATATAGACAGGCAGACAGACAGAGAGATAGATAGATAGATAGATATAAAGACAGACAGACAGACAGACAGACAGATAGATAGATTGACAGATAGAACAAGTAAAACATGAGTAAGGAGGTGCATCTCATTGAGAGGTGATTAGACCCCATACACTCACAATGTTTAGAAAATGAAGGTGAAGGCATTTCACAAGAGCAAAGGCACAACAAAGAAACCAAAATCATTCATAACACAAAAATAGCCCCCCCCCCCCAGAGGCACAGTCACAAAATGCACAAACTGTGAGTGCACGCTGGTCCCTGTAGTTGCAGACTGGGGCCTTTGGGTGTGCCAGTAACCTCACACCCAACAGGGTTAGAGATTAAGTCAGCCGCGGTTTCTCAGGTTACTCCTGCATTAGCCGCTCCCAGCGAAGCACCGGGCGTCCGCAGGGGACCAGATGTTGACCGTGAGAGATGCCCTGCCTGTCCAATCGGTGCTAGTTCTCTCCTGTGTGGACAGTAGGGTGTAAAACAGTCACTGGCCCCAGGGGGGATGCAGTGGTGGAGCCCACGCACTTGCAGTGTTCCTTGCTCAGGCGCAGCCTGGTACAATTCCAAATTACAAAGTTACAATTGGAAAATATTGTATACAGAACAGCAGGAACCTTGAACGAAAAATAAAATAAAGGCTTGCAATTTACTGAAAGTAGCTATGAGTGCCCATTTATTTTATATTTATTTATAAACACCTCAAGGCGGCAGGTGCAAGGGTGAATTCATCCTCTCACCGCATCCAATCTGACACACAAACAGCGGGACCGCATCTCTCTCTCTCTCTCTCCCCCTCTCTCTCTCCCCCCCTCCCTCGGCTCGGTTTGGGAGCGGGAACGAGGCCGGCGCCGCAGCGAGAGAGCGGTAGGAGGCTCGGGGTCCGCGCCGTCGCCGCGCCGACAGCCTCGTTTGGCACGCGCGGCGGTGATGAACTGAGTAATACGGAGTTGATGGAGGGAGAGACCGCTCGGGGTAATTGCGGCATAATGGCGGCTCTGCTCCTATTCAGGATACCTAGAGCAGGCTGCTCAATTACACAGGTGTTCTTTTCTGTAATTTTCCCTCTCAAAGGCGGCGCGCGTGAAGATGCTGAAAGCTCTTAATCCCAGAGGTTTAGTGATAATAGCCCGGAGGAAAATGTGTCAGAACAATAGATTTATTGAAAGGCATTGTCGCCGTCCACTTAAATGCACACATTCATACCGGCTTAATGCCGTCAGAAGAATATGGCAAATACTGTATTATTTTTTTCATGTTTCATTAGACGGGCCATTGTGCCCCTGCGTGCACGCGGTAAGTACCCCTGGGGTGGGGGGGGGTGGGGGGGGGCGGCAAAATACCCCCAGAACTGCGAGTTCTTGACAGCGGCCATGAAACACAACAGCACCCTGTCTGTCAGGGGACCTGTAATTCGCATTGGAAAATGCTAGCTTTCGCTAGCGCCTGGGAGGACGCAATTCACCATAAAGACCCCAATCGAGTCCTTGGAAAATTAACTCGATATAACAGCTGTCAAGATCTTGCGGTGTTGGCCGCAATCAGTGATCACAAAGGCAACTCCTCTCCTGTGTTACTTTCCTGAATTAAATCACCCAACAGGACAAGCAAAGGGGACAAACTAATTCTAGGTTGACTTAAAAGAAAAGGATAATTGGATGCAGTTTACTTAATTTTAGACAAAAAAGCACAGCTCACCCTCACATTCAATAGAGATATTTCAAACATGAACTACGTTAAGATATAACTGTCTTCTGGTCTTAACTGAAGACATATTGATTTGCTTTGTATTTTCATTTGTTTTGTATGTCATATATGTGTATTTTGAATGGAAAACGCGGCCTTTGGTAAATTCAGAGGCAAATTGTGGACCAGTGTGTGCACTTTTTTTCTACTTCTATTAATTCTGTGATTCTTTAAAATTTTTACACCATGGCCTAGCTATTTCTTGTGAAAAACATTTGCAGAGCAACTTACACAGAATTTGTCTTTCGTAATATAGAATCCATTTGTACAGCTGGATAAATGCTGAAGCAATACAGGTCAAGTACATTGCTCAAGGGTACAGCAGCAGCAGTGTCCTACCCGGGAAACAAGCTTTGAACCTAAAAGTGACGAGGCCAGTTCCATAACCGTTATACGACATCGCCAACTAGAAATAAAATATATTTGTGACGTGAGAGCCGCTGGGCGGTTCATCCTGTTAAGGCACTGTTCTAATGCATGGTCAGGCCTCATGATCAGTGCCAACTGTGGCCAGCAGGTCTCGTAGGGCTGTAAACTATTGGCTGTAGTCAGGGGCGCCATCAGGGATTTTGGGCCCCGTGAAAATATCTCATAACGATCCTCAGCACAGCCCAAAAAATATTTTTTGAGGGCCCCTGTCAGTCAGGGCCATTGGAATCATCATAACCCCCCCTTTTGGTCCCCTGGCTGTCATGTTTTTCCGAGACAGGGGGGTTTCAGTTGACCACGATGTCCCATCACACACTAGTGACCCCCACAGGTCGATTGGGTACGGGCGGTCTGCCTGCTCAGCCACACATTGTTTTACTGGCAACTCATGCCTGCCAGCCTGACTTTGGTGTGATAAAAAGACATACTTGACACCTCCTAAATCGCTATCAGGGGTTGCAGCAATGGGCACAGATAATGCATGCAATTAGGGATCCCAAAAGGCATGAAAAGGCATAAAAAATATAATTCTGACCTCAGATATCGATCGCTCTCTCCTATGAATTACAATGCTGCAGTTATTGTCATTGAAACCTTGGACACCATGAGATGACGTAATGTGCGTGTCGCATTCTCTTCGCCAGCGGCAGCCTGCCTCTTTCTGGGACCCGCCCCCCCCCCCCCGGGAAGACCGACAGCTGTATGGAAGACGTATTCCGGCAGGTGGTGAGAAATGCGGAAGCGTAGTATGTTGGGTAAGGAGCTGGTCTTGTAACCTACAGGTCACAGGTTCGATTCCCAGGAAGGACGTTGTACGCTTGAGCAAGGTACTTAATCTGTATGTATACAGCTGTATAAATGGATGCTATGTAAATGCTATGTAATATGTTATGTAAGTTGGCTAAATGCCTGTAATGTAAATGTGGTGAGTTGCGGAGGGAAGTACACAGGGCTGCAGGAAGGAGAAAAAGCTCATAAAGCTAAAACACCTGCCACAGGTCACTGTGTGCGCAGGTCTTTCATATGTGATGTCACTGACTTCAGACAACTCTCAGGTGATGAGGTGAAAGGGGCAAAAACAAGTCAAATCAGGGTTAAGGTTAAAGATTGGGTTTTAAGATCTAATTTAGACCTCTGAATAATATAGATCACCCAGGATACAAATTGTACACGAGGTCTCTTTGGCTCCTCATCCTTACTCTTAAAATATCATTTTGAGTTAAAAACATTTTGTGTTAATTTAAAAAAAAATTACCCTTAATTTAACCAGAACTTAAAAGTTGAATATCCCTGTGACAAAAGACCTGGTGTGACACACACGTTCATTAAATTTGACAGAACAAAAAGGCTGTTATTGGCAGGTTTGACTTCTAAAAAATCAAACCAGAAAGGCTGGGAGCCTGCAATTAATTTTAAAATCAGCTTATCGTTTTCCTGGCATTTTTAGTTTTTGAGAGGTCAACTGAAAAGAGGCGGTTTCCATTTTGTGAGGTGGTTTACTTTGCGGTCTTTTATGTATTTTTTCTTTCTTTCACTGAACTTAGTGCTCGTATGAATGCAATTTGTTCGTCATTATGCACAACACAATTTATTTCTAAATGAAAATAGGTAATTTAAATATTGCTCACAAAAACTACAAAATAGATTTATGATTGCTTATCAGGCACTTGATTTTGAACGGGGGGAAGGGGAGGGGAAGGAAGGGGGTGGGGGGGTGGGGGGTGAGGCTGGACTGTTGAGATCTTTATCGGGCGAAAACAGGCATGGGGTTTGCACGAGCCCTGCTCATAGCAGTGCATGGCGCTCAGTCCAGCATCAGACTGAAACACCCCGCAGGCAGACCCTTTTCCAGCAGATGGGACAAAACCAGCATCTTTATTAATATGAATATTCATGAGCAGTGCAGAGCACTGTGGGATAGCAGCAAAGAAAAAAAAAAAGAGGCCAAAGTGTAAATGCTCACTGAAACACAATAGCCCCCCCACACTGTCAGTCCCTGCTGCCCCATGGATCCAACTTCAGGCAATCCTCATTATTTTAGGGTAGTGGTCACATGACATCTTTGAAAAGAACAATGACCTGCTGTCGAGACTTGGTAAGTTCAACTTAAAGTTCAAGTTTTTTGTATTGACACACAGCTAGGCTGGTGGAATTGATTTCCTGCAGTTGTTGAAGAGCTCAGTGCAAGTTTACAGTAAACAAGCAATATGAAGTGGCAAAACAAAACCAGAGACAAGACATCACATAAATAAAAGGAGGTCATAACCAAATCACAAATCACTGCTCGTTAAGACTGTGACACAGAAATGTTTTCAAGTGTTCATAGTGACATACTTATCTGTGGAATTCATTTGTGCATTTTAAATGCTTTTTGGCTATGCTTCTATTTATCCTGTATGGACTGGCGGAGTCGCTTGCTTGTATTTTGAAAATGTTTTCAGTTGTTAGTAAAAGTTTGTAGTTGTAAAGAGAGCTATATAAAAATAAAAGTGATTGGTTGATTGAATGATTTGAAACTATAATGGAAACCTAATTAACAAAGTAAATTATGGGTTCATTCAGAAGTGAAAACTGTAAATGTTCACCAAACCATTTTCCTCCAAAAAAATGTTAATGTATGTTAGTTTAAAATGCATACACGCTCCCATTTTGTTGCGCAAACAAATATAAATACAAGCTTACAGTGTGAAAAACTGACTAGACGATGTGAGTGACAATTCATACCAGAATGTTCTATCAATATATGTACAATATATTTTTTTGCTTTAAATTTACAAAGCAAGGTGACCACGTTACGCTGTTCTATATTGTTCACTATTAGGGGTGCTAATTAGTAGCAGTGCTCAAAATCTGCATGTAAATCAAAAACAAAAGTGGCGGTTGATACAGAAACGGCAGTGGTTTGATGATTCGCGTACATACAAGAGGAACGACCCTGCAGACCTGCACTCCAACCGCGACACTGAAACAAATTATTACTGCAGCCTTCAAATTAAAAAAATACAAAGGGATCCAATTTATGTTCAACGCCCACGCTAAATACAAAATAGTTTAAACTCCGAGCAGCCATCTGCAGCTCAGGGTTATGGTCTGAATAACACAGCTCTCTGTAGCTAAAAGACATTTCATTTCAGCCTAATTCTTCCTCTCCCCACACATCCAACCCCACCCCCACTCAAAAAAAAAGAGTTTGAAAATATCAAATACCTTTTCCACACAAGAGCCAAGTATATGAGAATTGGTGAAGTCTCCAAATTCAACAAATGTAATGAATGGAATAAAAGTTTGGTTTGAAAAAAAAAAATACAAATATGAAACCAACGACAAATATGCTGTGAATACAGTAATGTGTGTTAAACATTTTATGAATGTGCTGAAGCTACATTAAAAAATAAGGTGTCACAGTTGTGATGATTTATCTATAGACAGCTGTATACAAGTGTCACTTTATACACTTCCTCACATGCCTTAACATGATTTTACACTTCCTGCTCACACGTTTAGCATGAATGTACACTTCCTGCTCACACGTTTAGCATGATTTTACACTCCCTGCTCATAAATTTAGCATGATTGTGCACTTCCTGTAACATGATTGTACACTTCCTGCTCACACGTTTAGCATGAATGTACACTTCCTGCTCACACGTTTAGCATGATTTTACACTCCCTGCTCATAAATTTAGCATGATTGTGCACTTCCTGTAACATGATTGTACACTTCCTGCTCACACATTTAGCATGATTGTGCACTTCCTGCTCACACGTTTAGCATGATTTTACACTTCCTGCTCACACGTTTAGCATGAGTGTACACTTCCTGCTCACACATTTACAGGCATTACAGGATTTCACGGGATTTTAGCATATATAGGTACAGTATGTCTAACATGACGTCTTGGTCGGACATGGTTTTTCAGTGTGCCAGTTTTCAGTGTGAAATGAAACAAATTTCCAGTTTTATTTTACTACCATCCCACACATTCACATAATTTTACAGCACGGCAATACTGAGCAGCTCCCGCATTGAGCATAGGTATGACTTTACCACTTTCATATACGTACACGTATATACATTTCCCGCACGATTTACAGCTCTCGCGCGCGGGTTTCTGCTGTTATTTAATTTTTTGCAGCTCTTTTCGGACGTGTGCTTGCATGGCCTTGCAGCTTCCTGGCCGACAGCAGATGTTGAATCTCGTGAACCGAATTCCAGCCAAGCGCAAACGCACACAAACCCCGCTGAAGCGCCAAAGCGCACCAACACCGCCTCAACCCGCCGGCTGAACAGATGGACCGCAAGCGACAGCTCCGTCTTTCCATTCCAAAAAAATTAAAAAAAGCATCCTCAACAAGACATCTACGGGTTTTAGAGATTATTTATTTTAGCATTTCGTGTAATCAGCATTTTTTTAATGAACAGTGCACATACTTCGAGAATGTTTCTCCTTCAAACCGCAAAACTGGTCATGAAATTAAAAGTAATATCAAAATCCGTATAAAAGCATGCAAGGCAATTAAGCAACAAAATGGTTTGTGCTAAGCCTTGTCAGTTACATCCCTTAGAAAAAACATGTGCTAATACTTCACACAAAGGACAGATTTTCAGTAAGCTTCCTTGTTTTCAGTCTAATTAGTGTTATGGAATTAGAATACTTTGTCTGCAAAATAAAGCATAAAATTGATATTATCCTTCATCTCAGTGCTCATAAGAAAAAACACAACATGGGACAGAAGAAATATAACACATATTAAAGACAACAATATTAAAGATCAGACAAGACTATTTCCAAACATGATACACACATCCCTGCATGCTAAGAGATGCCATATCTTCTGGCATGATCACCCTAGTGTAAATCTCCAAGCAGGTGACTTATCCTTCCATCTGATGTATCTCAGCTAAACTTTGCATTTTATAAATGTGAAGCCTTTATTATAAACACAATGGAGCAGTGGACTATGGGATTGCTGGCTCCCGGGTTCCGAACTCTCCCTTTCTGAAAAGGAAGGTGACTTCTTGGCATCCAGGGGAGTGAGTTTAACAATAACTGATTTGATCTGAAACCAAAGAATTTAGTGAAATGCAAACACATTAATGCAAACCAACGACCAGGCAGCTAATGAGAGATATTATTCATTCTTCGTATTTAGAGTTTGTGTTTTTTCCCCCCATCAGAAGTTACATTTAACTCTTGAGTCCTAGTGCTGGAGTTTGTCACTAAACCTAATCTTAATCCGTTGTCGTCTACCTACAGAATCCATGAGTGACAAAGTCACTGTCGGTTACATATTCATTTATGTTACATTTTAACGGTCTTATTTCCAGTTTACTGCACTGATATACTCTTCACCCTAAGCTGGTATAAACCTAAGTTTGCACACCGGGTTTGATTTTACCAGAGCTTCCTGGATTCTAGCAGGTTTCTGTTTTCAAAACACTTTTTACAGAATTTGCTATATACTTAGGCCATTCTGAATTGAGATCAAAGGATGAATATGAGACAAAAGTACAGACAATCGGCATTTATTTCATGGTATTTACATGCATGTATGTTTTACCATTTTACAGAAACAGCAGTTTTTGTGTTGAGTCCCTGCATTTTCAGCTGTGCAAAAGTAAGTTAACGGATTAACTGTTGCTCGGGCATTTCCTTTTGCATGGATTGTTCACACATAAAAGAGCAGTGAGTGTCTAGTCTTGGTTTCAGCCTTTGTTTTCATCTGTGGAGATTGCATTTGGAGTCAGAAGGCATGCACCGCCATGAAGACCAGAGAAAAGGCTGAAGAACAACTGAACGTCGGTAAGCTGAGAGAACAGAAGAATTCATTAAGAAGGAAAGAACAGAAACTGGATATATAAAGTACAGCAGTTTGGAAAGTTTTGAAAAAGAAGGAAACCACTGGTGGTTTGTCCAAGGAAAACAACTGCAGTTGGTGAACAAAGGAATCCTACGAAAAACCCTAAGAAACAGACAGTGACATCACCAGCAGTCTCCAGGACAGTGGTGCACTGCATGATGCGAACGTCTAATCAGCAGCAAGAATCAAAGGCCCGATTAGAATCTGCTAAAAAAAAAAAAAAACACTGAGATGAGCCAGAAAAGTTCTGGAACAAAGTTTTACGGTCAGGTGAGAGCAAAATAAACCTATAACCAAATGACGGAAAGCCAAACGTGTACCACAGCGTACCACCACATCTGTGAAATATGATGGAGGTAGTGCCATGGCTTGTGCACGTACGGCTGCTTCCGGAACATGCTCATTCACATTTATCGACAGTGTAATGGAGGAGGGCAGCAGTAGGATGGATTCGGAAGTGTGCGGACAGGCTTTGTCAGGCCAGGGATGAAAAAATTCTTCCGACCTCATTGGCTGGTGCTTCATCCTGCGGCAAAACAATGGCTCCAAACGAACTGCCCAGGCAACCGAAGCATTCATCAGCGGGGAAACGCCGAAAGCTTCGGCCTGGCCAAGTCAGTCGCCCGATTTAAATCCAATCGAGCACGCGTTTCACTCGCTGCGGAGTAGACCGAAGACGGAAATCCCCCCAAAACAACTACCGACTGAAAGCGGCCGCAGTAGAAAGCCTGGAAAGGCATTTCCAAAGAAGAGATACCGAATGTCTGACGATGTAAGTGGGTCATAGAATTAACGCGGTTATTGCAGGTAAGGGCTATGCAAGCAAATATTAGATTTTTTTTTTGTTGCTTTGATTTACTTTTAAGTTCATCCACTGACTTACTTTTGCACAACTGAAAATGGGAGGACTCAACCAAAAAACAGATGTTTCTGTAAAATGGTAAAACATACATGCATGTAAACACCAGGAGATAAAAGCTGATTATCTGTACATTTTTTCTAATTAACTTTTTAATCTCAAATCCAAATGCCAGAAGTATATAGCAAAAATAACAAATCTCTACCTACACTTTTGGAAGGCACTGTATAATTACACACTGGTAGGCATTAAGTCTAGAAAATTGATCTGTATTGTATATATTACAATAAAAAGTACACACATTTCTAAAAGCCATCATAAATGTTGTATGGTCCCATGTTGCTTCAAGGGCTCCTCCAGCAACTTAGGGGCTTTTGGTCAAAATGGCGTTACCTTTTAACAGTTTAACAGGAATGTAGCTTCACCCCTGACTTTCCATGTGGTGCTATACCGCACCTTAACAAGATCCCCACATTTACACGTGTCTGAATGCTTTCCGATACCTGTTTCTACCAAATGCCAGTTCTATTGTATTTATATTTAACAATATGATTATTTGCGTTCGGGATTTTCTTATTTTCCTCAAAATGAAAAGCAATAACGATAAAATGAATCACTGTTCAAATCAAATCACAAAAACAAAAAAAACAAAAAACAACAAAAAAAATCTATATTTGATATCCGCCCAAAATGTCTGCAGGGGTAATACAGTATTAACTGGGATCACATGTACGGCAGTCTGTGTGTGCCGTCAGGGGGCGGAGAATGGTAGCGGTGAAGGAGCCTGCTGACCAGGCCGGTTGCCCCGGAGACGCTTCCTGTTTATTCGACATTCCTGTATTTGGTGAAGAGGTTGTACAGCACCCTCAGCGTGGACTTCAGATCGCAATTCACTATGTCTGCAAGGAAACAAACACAGACAGACAGACGCATGAGAAACTGCACCGGCACGGGCAGGACTGCACGACTGACTCGAGCCCGCCCCAGGGACGAACGGGGACGGGCGCAACACGTCTGCGCGTTCAGCCAAAAAAGCGACGCGTTTGCCGACGCAGTTCCTCGCGCGTCCGAAAAACACGAACCAAAAGGCTCGTCATACCGCCCATGGCGTGAGAGTTCCATCCGCGTTTGTTACACCCATTTAGTACTTTTCTCAGTAACAACTCACAATTTTGGCACGTAAACCAAACTTCCTTCATCTCCTAATCTCATATCATTACCAGGAATAAAAACAGATGTTACACACATCCCATAATTATACCTCATAAAACGATTTACTATATATTTATCATAGTACTATAATCGTGCATGCACCCTCCCTCAAAGCTGAGTGGGGGAGGGTTTACTGTGAAAACCAGAAAGGCCACCATGGGCCATTCACGGACACTGCTGCTACTACGTAAACCTACTTTCTGACTGAATGAAGCCACCCAGATGTTCCTGTGGTCAGGACCAAAAAAAAAAAACAGAAATAAAAACAAAAAATCTTGTCTCAAATTGAAGCATCCCCTTCGTCAAGTGGCAAGGTCTTAAACTGAAACGCTTCAGATGAGTGTGTTATTTAAGCACACAGCTCCTTGTAACGACCGTGCACCGCGCGGCTTTGGTGCGAGCGTTCCTTCAAATTTAGCGGTAAATGTTAGGCAATTTAGGCGCACGACCCCTTCGGAAAACAATCATGCACTGCACTGCTCCCCAGACACGTAAGCAACAAACCCCCTCTGTTCCACGGGTGAGACTTCATTCCCATCCTGCAGTATAATGACAAACATTGCAGGATAGGAATGAAGGAAGCAAATGGCACATACCGCCTACCTATGCAACTGCCTTTTCATTTTAACAGCCAACACAAATGTATTTATACATTGAGGGGAGGCTGTTCAGTTCGATTTACATTCTGTTTGATTCACAGAAAACTAGGTTGACGCACAGATACTATTATTACACACTTTAAAAAACCCTTACAGATCTTTTCTTGTAATGAAGACAGGTGTTCAGTTATGTTTATACACTGGATGGACCCAGCTGCAGTTTAGCTGGTATTTGATAACATCGGTGCGGTTCATTACATTCCTCAATGCGTGCTCCTCGGATTCAGCCAGACGTAGAAACGTCCACAAAGAACGATTTAAAAGAAACCACAGCGAATGTACGCCACAAACGTACACTCACGCGCACAAGGACAGAGGCGAACGCACAAATATAAACACCGAGGTGGCTCAGACACACAACAGCACGACACACAAAACGAAACACGTGCAGGAATGAAAGGACAGAAGACATTGGTAGAGACACAAATGCACGCACACGGCAAGCAGACGCACAAGGTCACGAAGCCATGCAAAATTTAGCATCACGCTATCTTCATTTCATCAATATTAATAACTAATAACAAATGCTGCCAAGGACGCTAATTGACAAGGCTCGCTTATGCAAAACTGACTATTTAAATGTAGAAATTAACATTGCAAATTTCTCAAGCTCCACATTTTTTTATATTCTACATTTAAAATGTACAAATATTTCAACTTTCAAGGGGTGCACAAAAGTCGTTTTTCAACCGTCCTTTAATGTTAAAATGTAAAAATTAGCCACACAGATTTCACGGCCTTCATAGTTTTTCATGGCTTCCTCCCTGTCTGTCTAACTGAACGCAACAGGTAGCCAGCATATTTGGAGGAGCCAATGTAGAAGCATCCGGAGGAACTCTGCTCCCTGACCAATCAAACGAAGCCATTTTCTCCAGCCATCGCGAGGCTCTGCAACCTCAAGACTTCAGACTCCCCATGAAAGGTAGTAAAGGCTCCCAGCCGTAGAGTCAGCTACTGATATAGCCAGGGCTCAAACCAGCGATGTCTGAACTACAGATCCCAGTCTGCCCTTGTGTCAGGTGACCTTTACCCACTGAGCCACTCTGGAAGGATGCGCACATTCAGAAACCAGCAGCAGACTTGCATTGAGGATTTGGGCCGAAAGCAAGCGAAGTCTGGAAAAGGCATCAACGCCAATATCTGCACTGTTCTGTCTCAGCACATTCTCAGCGCTACAACCCGATCTTTTCATTCCGTCCGTACCCTCCCACCAGCTCAGTAAAGCGAGCCTGACTCCCTGCGCGAAGCCTGCTGTTTTTTGGAATGGCAGCCGCAGTGACCATGCCATCGGGTTGGCCGCTTCGGCTGTCAATCAAGGATTACACTGCTCTGTGCAGTTTCATAAAAATTTTAAAACAGAGAAAAAGTTTAAGACACATTTAGCGGTACATTTTAAGCAATACCCTCACCAAGGCTTATTGTTTAAAATAGGACAGAAAGAATATGCATTTCTGAACAAAATCGAAACGAGTGGCAGAAAAGAAATAAAGTGGTGATAAATATTAGTATTTTCATTTTTATTTAATTTACTAGTTTATTCGACAAGGGCGGCGCACATTAATAACATTTCCGTAAATGGGGCAGAGGACGTTCCCGGAAACATCACAAACGGCTGAACGCTAACAGAACCACCACTGTGCACAAAATGGACGCCTAAAATAACCAGCCGGCTCAGCGCGCTGGACAGGCCGAGACTGACGGCAGCGAAAGGCGGGACACCTACCCTCGGGCCTGGGTTTGGGCTTCTCCAGTCCGCCGTCCTGCATCAGCTCGAAGGAGAGCGCCACGTTGTGCACCTGCGGGGGGGGGGGGGGGGGGGACACACGGCGGGTGAGTGGGGGGGCAGGGGGGAGAGAACGACACGGACGCTGCGCGACACTCGCCGAGGTCTTGCATCCAGTGGCGATTCGCCGTCAAATCGCCCGGCTTAAACGAAGCATTTACTTAGCATCGCTCCTCAAAAAAACAAACAAACAAACAGACAAACAAACAAACAAACAGACAAAAATAAACCCAAGTCTGAAAATAATAAGGGAGCTAATCATCACGTGCCAGGCAAACGTGGTTGCGCAGCACACAGCAAACTGAGCGCAGGCGTTTAACGATTACTGCGCACGACGGTAATGCACTTCACAACGCGCCCGATTAGCCGTGGCGGTGAACAGGAGCGAGGCCCCGACTGGCGCTGAAGGGGAGACGGTGGAGGAGGTGAGCGGAGCACAGCCAGGAGCCGCAGCTCAGCAGGCAGGGAAAGCGGACAAATCCACGGGGCTCAGCACAATGCTTCATTAGATCCTGTGGAGTCTCCCGCTCGTCTCTGAAGGAAAGACCCGGAAGGCGTCTTTCCGTGAGCGTGTGCGGTCCTGCGTCAAAGGAATTCCCGCCGAATTCATTACGGTGCGTCGGGCACAACATGCACACACACACGCACTTCACAAGCACACACACATTTTTTTCAGAATATGACACGTGTTGAAATATTTAGTAGAAGTATGATAAGGAACGAATAATCGAGATAATGTGATTAAGAAACAAGGGTGTTTGTCATGCTGTTTCGAAAAAACACTAATGTTTGACATCAGTTTTTTCAGTTTCTCCAAATATTAACATCCATTAACTGAGATTAACGTGCGACTATCAAATGTGATGTGGGTGCATACATGCCTATATTGTGTAATTCTATTAATTTACAGCAGCGCATTCATGTCACTCACTTATACCACGAAACTGGTTACCATGGAATTTCTCAGGATGGCCATCATACTCACAAACCTATTCTGCGACACAGCAAGCAGCGAGCGAGTGTAGGCAACAAAAAAAGGCAACAAGGTAAAATACTATACAGTTCTAGCGCAGTTCTGCTTCAAAATAGCGACAAAGTCCATCATTATCGGTCGAAACATCATCACGGCTACTCGAGGCTCTTCAACGCGGGCAACACTGGTCATCGTGTGAAATGACTAGAAATCATTCCTGGAGTAGCAAGTAGTGTAGTTCCAGAAAAGTCTGAGAACCCAAAACCTACTTGAGGAGTAGTTTTTCCAAGTCTGAGGTATCTCCATGACTTGCATGAAAAGCCACATCATGGCCGAAAATGTGTGGGTGACAATAGAAAACCCTCACATCACCCAACCCAGCACGCACCTACACAACGCACAACGCACTAACCTATACGCGCTCACACACACTCCAGCCCAGCACGCACCTACACAACGCACAACGCACTAACCTATACGCGCTCACACACACTCCAGCCCTGCACAACACACAGCGCACTAACCTATACGCACTAACACACGCTCCAGCCCTGCACGCACCTACACAACGCACAATACACTAACCTATACGCACTCACACATCACCCAGCCCTGCACGCACCTACACAACACACAACGCACCAACCTATACGCACTCACACACGCTCCAGCCCTGCACGCACCTACACAACGCACAATACACTAACCTATACGCACTCACACATCACCCAGCCCTGCACGCACCTACACAACACACAACGCACCAACCTATACGCACTCACACACACTCCAGCCCTGCACGCACCTACACAACGCACAACGCACTAACCTATACGCACTCACACACACTCCAGCCCTGCACGCACTTACACAACACACAACGCACTAACCTATACGCACTCACACACACTCCAGCCCAGCACGCACCTACACAACACACAACACACTAACCTATACACGCTCACACACACTCCAGCCCTGCACGCACCTACACAACACACAACACACTAACCTATACGCACTCACACACACTCCAGCCCAGCACGCACCTACACAACGCACAACGCACTAACCTATACACGCTCACACACACTCCAGCCCAGCACGCACCTACACGACACACAACGCACTAACCTATACACACTCACACACACTCCAGCCCTGCACGCACCTACACAACGCACAACGCACTAACCTATACGCACTCACACACACTCCAGCCCTGCACGCACCTACACAACGCACAACGCACTAACCTATACGCACTCACACACACTCCAGCCCTGCATGCACCTACACAACGCACAGCGCACTAACCTATACGCGCTCACACACACTCCAGCCCTGCACGCACCTACACAACGCACAGCACACTAACCTAAACGCACTCACACACACTCCAGCCCTGCACGCACCTACACAACGCACAACGCACTAACCTATACACACTCACACACACTCCAGCCCTGCACGCACCTACACAACGCACAGCACACTAACCTAAACGCACTCACACACACTCCAGCCCTGCACGCACCTACACAACGCACTAACCTATACGCACTCACACACGTCCAGCACTGCTCTCCGTCCACAGCTTCCTGAAATGCGGCACCATCAGCCCTGCACACGGATTAGCCCTTTCCATAGAATATGCTGGATAAACACTTTCTTCCCGAGCACCCAGGGGCAGAGTGGGGGGGGGGGGGGGGGCTGGACGAAGCCTGGTCTGGTCTGGTCCACTGCCCAGCGTACGCGAGGGGGAGCAAGGGGGGGGGGGGGGGGACAGATCAGATGGTGCTGAGGTGCAGGCGAAAGAGAGAGGGGGCTATCTGGGGGGGAAAGCGGGGGCCAATTAGCGGCCAATGCTAGCAGGAAAGGGCCGGGATTCCTTCAGGCGAGTGGCAGGCTGTCCCACACCAGCGCCCCCCCCCCCCCCCCCGGGAGGTTCCCCTCCCTCAGCGCTAATCTCCCTGCTCCGTATCGATTTCCTGCACTGATGCAGATTACAGAGACAGCGCTCCCCCCCCCAGGCCCCCCCCCCCCATACCCACTGAGCCTGGCACAGGCGTGCTGGACAGGACCCCGGCAAAACCGGTGCCCAACCGACGCGCTGTCCAGAGGGAGGGCCAAAACGAACCGGCCCCGACGCGAAAGGGCGCGTGAAGGAGAGAAGACAGGCGCCCGCAAAAGTGGCGAAACGTGGGGTACGGTGCCCCTCGGAGACGGGACCCCCATCGACCCTACTGGAGACGCCGCAGAAAGTTCCGTGTTTCCCAACGCAAAGCCCAGCGGTTCGGGCGTTTCGACTGCGGACGGGCGAAAAGACCCCCCCCCCCACCCCCGGAGTCGCAAGAACAAAGGGAACAAAATCTAACGGGAGGATAAGGCGAGGGGACGTGTCCGTTCGCGTACCTTTTGGTCAAAGTTCTCCGGGGTGAGGAAGAAGTTGTAGAGGGGAACGAAGTACCCGTCCAGGAGGCCCAGGAGTAACACCAGATACACCCCGTCAGCAAACTGGACACAGAAACGACAGAATCTTCAGGCTTCATTACAAATACAATGAAAAATTGATACAGCACATGGGCACTCAAACCCAGACAGGGCTAGTGTAAAAGACCAGTAAATACCGAACGCTAAGGAAGAACAATCCCGAGACACACGTACATTCATATTTTAAATTTATTTAACAGTGGCTAACTTTCATCTAAAAAACATAACCTTCATAATACCAAGAGGGTCGGACTCCACTGCTGAATGCTCACAGTTACTTTCAGTGTGACTCAGCCCTTGAGTGATTAATTTAAGTCATTTATTGGCGAATCTACACACCTTGCTTCCAAGGCCTAAATTGGCTTCTGATTTAAAAAAGAAAAAAGAAAAAAAAAAAACACACACCCCCCACAAAAACCTACAGGCCCAGTGGTCCTTCAGGACTTCAGTCTGACCTCCCCTAACCCCCCCCTCCCTCCCCCCACCCCACACGCTCTGGTTAGTTTCTAAAGATGGGGCCCAGACACAATGGCGCGGCCTACCTGTGTGTCCAGCTCCGACACCTCCAGGTTCAGCTTGTTTAAGTGCTTGTTCACGAAGGTGACGAGGGTCTGGCACAATAGAGAGTGTTTCCGTTAGACCCGCGGGGTCGGGGACAAAATCGCAGTAATTGCCGTGTGGGAAAAGCCGCTGAGTGGCGAGAGGAGAGGGGAGGGGAGAGGGGGAGAGGGGCCCCCACCTTTTTCACCACGTTCAGCTTGTCCGGAGCGTGGTCGAACAGAGTGTCGAAGGCGTCCCTCTCTGCGGAAGGGGGAACAAAGCGGGCGCCTTATTCGAAGGTGACAGCGGCGCGGCGCTGGCGTCAGCTCGGGAATGTAATTGGTTTTTACGCATTCGCACAGTGGGGGGGAAAAAAGGTGCAGAACGCTAAGAGCGTTCAGAGAGGTCACGCTAAGGTTGTGACCCCTTGACTTGTTTTCGCTTAAAGCGACACGTGAAAACGGCTCCCCCTAAACAATTTTAAATATGTAAAAATATAAATAAATAAACAAAATACAAACCATGTCTTCCAGACAAAGCCCTGCAAAGGATAAATTAAACAACACAGTTAAAAAAACTCCCCGCACCTTCAAAGAAAGCAATTAGAAAGTCATTTAAAGGGCGTCTGCGAAAACAAGATGAATCCAAACAAAAACAACCAAAACGAGTGAAAGACTTCATTTAGGCCATGGATACGAGGTGAGTGCAGATGGTCTAATCAGGACAGCCAGGCAAAAGGCATGAACAAAAGGAGTTTTGGGTCGAGCGTTACGGTTCGGTCCCAAAGCTGTGGGGGAGGGGGGGGCGATCAAACAAACTGGGCCAGGCCTGAGAGGCCTCGGCGGGGGGAAAGTCTGCCCCCGAACGCCTTCTCTTCCCGGTCCAATCTTTCCCGGCAGAGGCATGCTTCAGCAGCTGAGCCCGTTTACATGACAACGGCCCAAGTGCCCCCCCCCCACCCCCCCCCCCCCCCCACCCCCCCACCACTCTTATCTCCCTCGGCTGCCTCCTGCCTGCTGGACCAGTATTAATCGGCTGCAGCTACAAAGAGCAGAGGTGCGCTGGCAGAGAAGGGTTGGTGCTAGAGCCCTCCCCCCCCACCCCCCCCCCCCCCCCCACCCCCGAAAACATTGGGTTCCGCCTTAATGAACCAGAGCCGAGGGGGGAGGGGGGGGGGAGGGGAGGGGGTTGGGGCGAGGGGGGCACTGGCGTTTCTACGGTACCTATTTTTTAACACGCCGTCTCCCGATCTGTGCTCGGCGTCTTGTTCCAGCCCTTTTGTGTTAGCCCAACGACTAATTCACCGGGTTTGTGGAAGTCAGCGTGCAGCTACTATTATTACCGCACGGTGTTACGAAGTACGCAATTTATCGCCAGCTAGTGCAGAGGTATATTACATGGCTCAAAAATACACAGAACAAAAGCACCTACTGCTTCTAATAAGCCATCTGACTGTTACAGTTCACATAACACATACGTGTTTTGCCTTTTTTAATCAATTTGTTGATAAGGGCGTTTTAGCCCTTTCTTACACGAAAGGTAAAACTGTGGGGGTCGCTTTAACATTTGTCTGTATTTGCTTGGCTGTCCTAATTTTAAAGTTGCACACATTTTCTTTACTTTTACTAAGCAGTGGTTTAGTGTGACGAGTGATGGAGTTCCTCACACACGCACGCACACACACACACACACCCTCACACACACTCACACACACTCATGCACACTCACACACACTCATGCACATCTGCGCTCGGAGGGCCGTCTGTGGCAGTGCTCACGTACTCAGTGTTCCCAGTGATCTCCTCCTGGACTTGGCGAGACTGCAGAATTCCCTCACGTTTCTAAGGGAAAACAAGAGAAAATGACGAGATACTGGAACACTTGAGGAAAAATAAGAACATTTTCCTCAGGCCCCTCTATTTTCCTTGGACATTTTTGAAGGCTGGAATATTCTCATCCTACCAGACTGCCATTATTCTGGATACTTGAGTTTTGGGCATCAACTTGGAAGTCAAACCACAAGGAATCCTGCCTTTATTATTGAAGGAAGCTTTCCTATTTTATCAAAATCCAGGAGCCGCTACTGTTTCTAGAACGCAGTAAAACTAGCATGCGTTAAATTATAGACAAAGGCTACTTAATCTTAGGTGCCCTAGGATTCTAGTGCGTACTTGACATTACTAACTGTTTCTAAATGCAGCTGTCCTGACTGAAACATTCCCATCTCTCAGTTTTGAGGGGTTTCATGGTCCAAATTGAAGTGGAGAAACTGCTAGACTGTCTCTCTCCAGGACCTTGAGTTAAGTACCTTTAGACCAAAGGTCTATGTATGGAAATGTCTGTATGTGCTGCCCTGCGATAGATTGGCGGCCTGTCCAGGGTGCATTCCCGCCTCTCGCTCAATGCACGCTGGGATAGGCTCCAGTACCCACCATGACCCTGCCCAGAATAAGCGGGTAATGCGTTTATACATTAAAATTAAGCATATCTGCACTGGTTAACCAAAATATTTTGGCTGACTAGCCAACGTTAACTGACAAGCATGTAACGTTCTACCTCTCCAAGTTTGCTCGTCAGTTATCTGTTTAGCCAACTGTTAACCAAGCAGCAGCAACTCCCCAAATGCACCTGTTTCAAGTCCTAAAATATGACGGCCACTTGCTATAACTAATGTAATATATCGAAGATAGCTCGGCAGCTGATGTTAGCTGTGTGCGGTTTAAGAAGTTTAGAGCCGGAAGTTATGTGTCTACCTCACACAAAAAAAAGGACAAATGGCGGCACCCTAGGTCAAGGCTGAAAAAGTGTATAGATATTGAATGGATGGATGGATGGGAACGTGCTCGAAAGAGAGAAAATGAAACCATACCTGGACCACTACAACTTGAATGGACACGTGGTCCGGGAGTCGTATCGGAGCTCGGAAGTGCTGGGAGAGGGCCACCAGCAGATGGAGGATGGCCACCATGCTCTTAGCATGGACCGCTGGGAAGCCAAGGCAGAGGGCAGAAATGAGAGTTCTTTCAGGGCGCCTCGAAAACTCGGTGGCGTCCCAACACATCCATGAGACAAAACCGAGCCTACTCTCTGGTAGATGGAGGATGAAAGAAAGGAGCAAGCTTTTTTTGTTGCAAAAAAAACTGTTTTGAGTCTGATTCCCTTTGCATTTTACCCACAGTGCCCACAATCGTGACGCTCCTTTTTAATGGCCGCCAAGTGGAGGGTGGGCTAGAAGTCTCACAAAAGATCAGCCAGATTTGATTTGAGTGTCTGAACTTTTTGACGTATCACCGGCTAGGTCACAGCATGAACCAAGCCAGAATGACCAAAAACACAGGGCCTGGCTAACAGGATGAACCCCCAAAGAAATGCAATCACCCTCCAAAATACATTCACTTAAAAAAAAACAAAAAAAAAAAACTGGTGAGATCAATGGAAACAAACACAAAGGATTTGCCCTCGGGTGGCAGTCAAAGGAACAATCCAAGAGCATTGATTTTCTGTGCCATTTTGTTAATCTGTGAGGGATGACATTAGATAAAAACAAAAGGAAATTCTCCCACAATTTAAGAAAATGTGCAGCTAGGAGCATAACACTGACAAACAATGGGGGCGACGCGCAAAGCTTTTCCGCAAATAAAAACATAAATAAAATTACAAACGAATACATTAAAGAGGAATCGGACGGGATTCAGCAGCCATTTTTAAAACCCGATGACAAGGAATTCTCTGGGGAATTCTTCTAGCACTTTCTCTTGCATCAAACTGCTTTCGGCTTCCTCGCACGACTTCAGCGTCGCCGCTGGCTTCAGGGCGGACGCACGTCCCAAACGAGAACGCCGAAAGGACGGTGGGGAAGGGCCCCCTGTGCTGTGTTTCACAGAGCTTTTAGCGACAAGACCAAAGTGACACTTCCGACAGGATTAAGCTTAGTGTTCCCTGAATGAGTACAGATAAAATCGATGAGAGACAAATGTCCCGGAATTCCTCTCTCTAAAATACAAAAAGAAAAAAAAAAAACAGGAGGCAATCTGAGGCCTTTCAAAGAGCGTTATTCTTCTGGCTTGATTGAATCCCAGCACAAGAAGCATTGTGAATCACATTCAAGTGTTTTGCTACAGTTCCCTGGAGCTCAAAAACACAGATGAAGGCCTGATAGCAGACATATGGTTTCATCAGTCACTGAATGGTGTTGTACTAAAACCACATTTTTTAAAAATTGTCGTCCTCTATCATTTTTCCTAGCACTCTTTTCTCCAGCATTTCAACCAATAGGGTTTGGTTTTCTTAGCTAAAAAAAAAAAAAAACTTTGGTTAGTTTTAGCATCGCAGGCCTACAGTAGTTCTTATACACAAGCAAGTTCACCATTCATAAAAATATGTATATGACCAACTGAGTTTTGTTTTCTATATATATATATATATATATATATATATATATATATATATATATAATATAGGGGGCATGCGCTGTGATCTTGTGGAAACTGGCTTTTTTTCCAGTGAGCCATTGCCACAGGACTCTGAAAGGTATTTGGCCCGCCTGGTTCACTAGCTAAATATCCAGTAATAAGGATATTATGGAATATAAAAGCTTGTCACTCTAGATGAGGGCATCAGCCAAGTAATAAATAACATAATGTAATTACTTGACTTATTTCTGCTACTGAATTGAGTGAGATGGACACAATACACGTGATATGAACTTTAATTGCTGAACCTACGGTGGCCCAGCTGGTTTCTGTTCTTGAAACAGTGGCAGACCGTAAAACCAGACCTCCAGAGACTCACAGTCAACGGTCCACTTGACGTTCCTGGACGAGACCCTCAGAGTGTCGTTGATCCTCTCCAGAACCGTCTGCAGCTTCTGCTTCTGGGCGATCTCCGACTGCGTCACCTCGGCGACGTTCAGCTTCTCCCCCTCCAGTTTCTCTGGGGAGAGAGATGGGGAGAGCGACGGAGAGGAGGAAAAGAGTAGAGTTCAAAACGAGACTGAGAAAGAGAAAGGCAAGAGGACGCAGGAAGGGCTCCTCACCGAAGAGCTTCTGCAGAACCTGGCCGTCGTAGAGGTCCTCGGCCAGATCCTTCACAATGATCCGCTCCCCCACCAGCACGTCGTTGATCCAGTCTATGAGCACCTGCATCCACAAAATCCACTCATGTTAAAGAGAAATCCAGTCTATGAGCACCTGCATCCATAAAATCCACTCACATTAAAGAATCACTAAACCCTAGTGGGCATTATTGTATTTTCGCGTATTGTACTTTTTTGATCCCAGTTAGAAGGATAAAAATACATATTTCCAGATTACGGGTGTCTAGATATTTTACTTGCTGTGTTTGAATCAGAAATAGAGACTCTTTGCGGAGCTGGGCTTCACCGCTGCATTGATAGTGGCTTTGACAGCTTGGGAGACAAAAAAACTGCTAGAATAGTGGCACTCAGGCAGATATTTCCAGGACAGCAAACAGATATCTAGAATGGTACGCTGCATGTCTTTTCACAATATTATTGCTGGACCAATCAATTATCATTAAAAAAAAAAAGACATTCTATATTCTACACTACACATTTCCATCACTGAATGGAGTGCGGACTGTCCACTTATCTTTTAAAAAAATATTTTTTGGGGAAATTGACCCTAATTTTTTTTTTTTTTTTTAGTCGTTAATGACAAAATATCCATATTACACTGCATGGATAGGCTGCCGTGTAATAAGTCTTTTCAGCCCTTCATCATCTGATGCTTAAGGATACTAAAAGTGTGGTGAAAATTGTGAAATTGTGAAATTGCATGGGACTCCTTGGACAGAAAAAAGTGTACTTGGTTTTTTTTTAAATAAATCCTGACTAACTTATATTCTTTGTGAGATCCTTGAAGGAGTAGAACCATTTTACAGCAGATTATTTGAAAATAATATGAAAGTCTCCCAAGAATAATTTACATAGTTTTGAAAGTACATAGTTCTATCATTTTGTCTACATTTTTTTCATGAAGACGATTTTCCAGTCATCACAGAGATTGAGTTTTTTTCTGCATCAGAGTAGGAAATTTTTTATGTCTACGGGGAAATCTGCACATATAACATGAATCACTTCATTTCATGAGTGTTTTCTTATTTCCATGTGACCTTGATCCAACAACACTACTTGACCTCATCAGTTGCAAATTGTAATGTTTTTTTTTCCCCCTGAGAAATCCTCCTCCCTTATGAGAACTAAATGAGAATGTTCTGAATCTGATGGTTTTAACCAAGAGTACCTTCGGCCCGCTCTTCATCAGTGAAAGGCTAGAGACTCCAGAGTGGGGTGAGGGGGTGGGGGTGGGGGGGGGGGGTAAGGTTGGTCGCGATCCACACAAACAATCAAACAATAACTTCAATCTGAGTGGACATGAATCATGGACAACCGTGATTCAAAATCCACATGCGCCAAAACCTGACCTTCATCAGCTCCTGCAGTTTGGGGTCATTCTTTGAGTTGGGGTCCACCATGGTGCGGACCTCGTTCTCCTCTGCAGAGACAGAGCGGGACAGACGGAGACGCGGGGTCATTTGAAGGATGAACCTCGGAGGGCAAATGCAGGGACTGTTTCTGACGTTCGTGTCGCGGAAGAGGCTGTACCTAACATGGTGTCCTCGGGGTCCAGCTCGAACGGGATGGGGCTGAGGGGCAGGTTGATGGCGTTCATCCCCTCCTCCTGGAGCTCAGACACTGGGAAGGGGGGATGGGGGGGGGCGGGGGGGGGGGGAGGAAAAAGCATCATGCTCACGGGACAGCACACAAACTGAGACCCAGGCTTCAGAAGGCCAGGCTCGCACTGCTGCAGCCTGAAGTACCAGCCCCAAAAACGCCACAGAACACTTGGACAAAAATTGCTCCAACTGACACGGATGGGAACAACTAGCAATTTCAAGCCATAGACGAAACGAAGAGGCTGGCACCACTGCCAGACCTACTGTGATGGGCCGACCTCTCAAACTGCCACGGCATTCATTCCAAGTTTGCGACGAGCAACGACCGTGCTTTCATCTGTCCTCGGCGCTCGCGACCCGGCTACGCCGAAAATTATTCAGCGTTTATTTTTGATTCGGCTTCAACGTTGGCCACAACGCAAGGAGAGCGTCCCGTCCCGTCCCGTCCCTCCCCTATGTAACCGTGACGACGGGGACGGCGGGCCCGCGGGGCCGACCCGCGGCGGCGGCGCTGCAAATTGGCACCATCATCTCTGGAGTGCTGCTTAACTACACATGATAGCGGCGTAATAGTGACTCCCAGGCCGCTAATAGGCCACCAAACCCTGCTTCCCAGTTATTTCTGCCAATTTATTGTGCTCTCACACAAGTTAAACTGTGATTGCTTTTTGGCGCCCGGTCCTCGTATTGTGGCGACGTGGTCTCGAAGGGGCTCGACACACCTCTGTGACAGAAGGGGATTTTCCTCACAAGGGTCTTTGCGTAGCTCCAAAACTCCAGAGTCCAGTTTTGTTTTTATTTTGGAAAGAGATGTCACTTTTCGTGTCCGTAAAAGGTACTCTTGCACACAATACCGTTTCTTCAGTCATACTGCCAAGCAGGACACGCTTTCCCCCATTTGATTAACGGAAGCAATTAGGGCTAGACTGTGTTCTCCACACCTGAAGGCTTGCTTTCATTCCTTTTTTTTCTTCTTCAAATTCTAAATTAAAGAAAGATTGTACTTTTCGGTTTTCAAGTGACACACACAAGACACACACTGACACTGAGTCCTGCAAATGGACCTGCACTGCACCGACCGCATGCACCCTTTCAGAAACACTCAAAGAGTGCACTTCACTCACACCATTCCCGAGCCTTAAAACACTCGCACTCAGGCGGCTGGCACTTCACTCTGACCAGCAGAAGAGGAGCGCCAGCAAACCACCTGCAGGGCCACCCTTCAGAACTACGGGCAGAGTTAACACACTGCACAGGGCCACCCTTCAGAACTACTGGCAGAGTTAACACACTGCACAGGGCCACCCTTCAGAACTACTGGCAGAGTTAACACACTGCACAGGGCCACCCTTCAGAACTACTGCCAGAGTTAACACACTGCACAGGGCCACCCTTCAGAACTACTGGCAGAGTTAACACACTGCACAGGGCCACCCTTCAGAACTACTGGCAGAGTTAACACACTGCACAGGGCCACCCTTCAGAACTACTGGCAGAGTTAACACACTGCACAGGGCCACCCTTCAGAACTACTGGCAGAGTTAACACACTGCACAGGGCCACCCTTCAGAACTACTGGCAGAGTTAACACACTGCACAGGGCCACCCTTCAGAACTACTGGCAGAGTTAACACACTGCACAGGGCCACCCTTCAGAACTACTGGCAGAGTTAACACACTGCACAGGGCCACCCTTCAGAACTACTGCCAGAGTTAACACACTGCACAGGGCCACCCTTCAGAACTACTGCCAGAGTTAACACACTGCACAGGGCCACCCTTCAGAACTACTGGCAGAGTTAACACACTGCACTGGGCCACCCTTCAGAACTACTGGCAGAGTTAACACACTGCACAGGGCCACCCTTCAGAACTACTGCCAGAGTTAACACACTGCACAGGGCCACCCTTCAGAACTACTGCCAGAGTTAACACACTGCACAGGGCCACCCTTCAGAACTACTGGCAGAGTTAACACACTGCACAGGGCCACCCTTCAGAACTACTGGCAGAGTTAACACACTGCACAGGGCCACCCTTCAGAACTACTGCCAGAGTTAACACACTGCACAGGGCCACCCTTCAGAACTACTGCCAGAGTTAACACACTGCACAGGGCCACCCTTCAGAACTACTGGCAGAGTTAACACACTGCACAGGGCCACCCTTCAGAACTACTGGCAGAGTTAACACACTGCACAGGGCCACCCTTCAGAACTACTGGCACAGTTAACACACTGCACAGGGCCACCCTTCAGAACTACTGGCAGAGTTAAAACACTGCACAGGGCCACCCTTCAGAACTACTGGCAGAGTTAACACACTGCACAGGGCCACCCTTCAGAACTACTGGCACAGTTAACACACTGCACAGGGCCACCCTTCAGAACTACTGGCACAGTTAACACACTGCACAGGGCCACCCTTCAGAACTACTGGCACAGTTAACACACTGCACAGGGTCTCCGGTCCGAACTCCGACTGCACAATACAGGACAGCAGTGGAGCCAAAGGGAATGTGATTGGTGCTCATTAGTGGTTGCAAAAAAAAGAAAGAAAAAAAAGAAAAAAGAGAAGCAGCAATTTTAGGGCAACTTCCTTTCGGCAATTTGGCCACAATGGCTTCCATCAGAACAGATGCACTAGTAGGAGCTCTTATTACGACTTTATCGTTCTCCGCCCGACAAAGAAACGCTGAGCTTTTTCCAAGATAGTAAAACCATAGGATAATACTGTGCTCAATTGCTGTCTTCTGGTTCGCCCACGTCGATCTGGCAAAATGTGGCTGACACACTAGTTAAGAGGCACAGGTTTGTAACCGGGTATAAAAGGGGCGAGGCGCTCAGCTAAGTTAAAATAAGAACAATCATAAGAATCTCAAGGATTGATGGGTCTCTTTGCCAATATGCATTCACTTCAGTTAAAAGGGCCAGCCCACCGCACCTATGCAAGGCTGACAGAGTCATACACCACTGAGAAGTACCCACAGTTGTGTGGCCACACTGTTGTGTGAAGTTTAATACAATCACTTTCATGCCATTTAAACATGGTCAAAATGGCTCCTTGCTCCAAAGCACCTCTTACATTGCAACAACAAAAAGCCCACTAAGACACAAAAAGGCTGAAAAAAGACTGCAGATTACCACAGGGGGTAACAGGTAGAAAAGACTTAACTTCATGTGTGTATACATTTGCACGTATTAAGAGCAACTGACAGTGAATAACTGAACAGTTAATGTAGGCTAGACATGCGCAGGTACCGTGTCATAATACCAAGCTGACTTGAATAATACTTCCAACCAGCTGTCTGCCACTGTGACTCTTTAAGTAAGTAGTCATGCTTACAGTTTGTCAGCCAGCCCTGGGGTCTTTCTCATAACATCTACAGAGAGGAGAAAATGACATCATCTCCTGACATACAAATCCAGTCAGAACTTGTAATTCAATACAAGTTAATTTCCGTACAATAAAAAGAAATTAACGGCCCTGTTTTTAAAGGAATGGAAATTTTAATATTACGCTTTTGACAGAAACCGGTAAGAACGTGAGTTCCGGACCGCGATCGTCGTTTAGCCGGAGAACGAAGACGGCGGTCGTGGTTCTGAACCTTCTCTCCGCCGGGCCTGTGTCATTTATTCACAGGGTAAAATGCATTAGCCCTTCATGGACTGACCCAGACTCCGGGAAGCAGAGGAAGAAGAAAAAAGTCCCTGCCGACCCCGCGGCCCGGAGCCGAGGGAAAGACTGGGTTAGCGGACGGGGCGCGGGGTCAGTCTGAAGTATCCATCGCTTCACGTTCGAGAAAATGGACCGTCCGCGTCGCGAGCGGACACGGCTACTCTTCACAGGTGCGTCGCCGCGGTCTCTATCGACGGCCGAAAGCTGACCGCGGCGGGGCTTCCGTCTGGCCCGGCGACGGTTTCGAAGCGTAATGATGAATTGGGCGGCGGGCAGAGAGTCCCTTTTCATTTGATTACTGGCGCGCGTTCGAGCCCTCGCCCGCGCGCGGCGGCGTCCGGGGTCCCGGCTTTTGTGACACTCCGCGCTCCTGACGAGCGGAGGCCGCCCCCGCCGGCTCGGTTGCTAAGTGGCTATCGATCTGCGCCCTCTTCTTTTCACCCAATCAGTTAACTGACCCCGCCCGGCTCTCTGAAGGGCGGGCCGCGTGCGGGGATAAACGACGCCCCCGCCCTGGCAGAGCCGCAACGGTGCGAGGGGGGTGGGGTGGGGCGGGGGGCGGGGGGGGGGGGGTTGGGTCGGGGAGGTCACGAAAACCCTGCAGAAAACTCGGGACAGCTCCTCGCGTGAGAAAGTGCTGGGGGATATCCTGTGCTGGATTTCACTACTTCCTGTCGGGAGAGGCCCTCCCAGGGAGCCCCACATCCTGTTAATCAGCGCCAGCACTGCACCCCCCCCCCCCCCCACCGTCCCCCCACCGTAGCGCAGCCTGGTAAAGGCAGGCGGCTTTTTATTTCTGCTCAGGAGAACCAGCTTGTCGCGCTAGCCCATGGAACGCTGCGTCTCTGAAACGCACGACGTTTCAAAATCTGTGTTCTGCACCAAATTCACCTGCGTCCTGATAAAAAAATAACTACTTTCGCCATAAATACGCCAACTCACAATAATAACACAATACATGCATGTCATTCATAATTTTATTATGACACTTGTAACAGAAGCAGGATTGAACAGCTGGATTAGCGAGATGAAAGAAACAAATAATGTTCTGGCCTTCTGAATAAAATTTCTTTTGCCACACAGGCTAATGATATTAAAAAACCCTAGGAGCAACTTCTGATTTAATTTACTCATGTTGAGCAAGCCAGCTAAAGCGTGACACGTCGTTTTCCACTTTTCATTCAAATTGAGCGCTTTATGCTTGACTCCTGCAATGCTGCCAAGGGCTGTGTAAGTATTATGATCAATAAACAACACAAATGTCAGACATCGAAAAACAATTGGCTCAAAGAAACAGGACCAATCGTTTTGTTGTGGTTCAAGTCTGGGTCATCGCCTGTATTCATTTAAAATGCACTATTGTTTTTTTCCCACCTGTGTTCTCGCTCTTTTTTTCCTGCATAAAAATTAATTCTGCATTAACACGACCACTGGAAAACTGTGTTGCTGAATATAAAACTGCAAAAACAAAAGCTGTAAGTGGTCAACAACACTGCAGACAAAATGGTACGACACAAAATTAATCATCTTGCCAAACAGTAAAGGAGTTTAAAACTGAAAGCAGAAAACTGAGAATATTGTGCTTCCAGTACACAGGCAGACAAACAGTCTCTAAACTGAATTATAAACAGGCTTACTTCTCTTTACGGCACACTGAATACAGTTGAGCAAACAGCAAATATGAAATATGAGGGACCGACACCATTGCCACCTGAGACCATTCACTGCTTTGTGCGACTGTGTGCACACACGTCCTCCCGAAATGGCTGTGCGTGTGTGTTTGAGTATGTGTGCGAGTGTATATGTGTGCATGTGTGTGTGTGTGTGTGCATGCAAGTGGGTGTGGGTGAGTCTGTGTGTGTGTGTGTGTGTGTGTGAGTATGTACGCGACTGTTTGTGCGTGTGTGTGTGTGAGTTTGTGTGTGAGTGTATAAGTGTGTATGTGTGTGTGCATTCAAGTGGGTGTGGGTGAGTCTGTGTGCATGAGTGTATGTGTGTGTGTGTGTATGTGCACGAGCGTATGTGTGTGTGAGTGAGTATGTGCACAAGTGTATGTGTGTGTGTGCGTGCGTGTCCATGTTCCCCCTACCTCACTTCCTGTCTGCCTCCTAGGGGGCAGAAGGAATGATTCCTACCTGCACAGAGGGCTCTGCGCCCCATTGCGTTCCCACGGAGACGGCTTCGCCCGCCCCTGTTCACCAGCCCCCAGGGCAGCACTCTCTCTCAATCCTCTCTGCCGCTGACATGCTTCCTGCCCGGGCCGAGGAGCGGGCGCCCTACCCCTGCGTCCATTTCCCCCGCTGTCAGCTTCCTCTGAGAGGCGCCCGGTCGCCGCACGCGCTCAGCGGGCGAGCCGCGCTCCCGTACGTACGCGCGCGCGCCTGACGCAGCGAGGGCCTGGTCACGTGAGCGGCCCTCATTCAGCGGATCATTAGGCTTTCCATCAGACCGAATCAACCCCGCGGATTCCTCAGCCACTTCCCTTGTGAGCACATACATATATATATGGCTCAGCTGCAGGCTCAGGGTCACACAGCCTTGCAGGACATGATTACCACAAACCCATCAGAGCACAAGTGCGCTCAGGGAAATGGATTGGCTCACTTATAGCTTGCTGAGGTGGGGGGGGGGGGGGGGGGGGGGGGGGGAGGCACTGGTATTTAAACAACTAGCACAGAACCAGCGTTGTTAATTAAGGGAAAATGTACACTACTCCACGATAACAGTACATTACCTGGAAGCAATAAAAAAATATCCAAATTAAATAAACCCAGACAGAAGACGGGTAAACTAATGAACGCTCGCTGTTCAAACAGCATTTGCTCTTCATTCCTGAGTTACAACGTCCTCGATGCAAGTCAAACATGCTTCCATACATGGCAACGGCACAGCCCTTCGGCCTCAAGTGACAAAAGCTTTGTTCCGGCTCCCTCCGACACAGTAGAGGCCACACTTGAAGATCAGCATGTTGCTTCGAGGCAAGGAAAGCGTACCAGTTATTCCCCCCAGAGAAAACTGCCCCGAATTACCGTTAGTTATTCAAAGACTAAGGTACCCTCAAATGGTTTCCACAGTTACGTAAGTACCACCATCACAATCCCTCACGTGTAACACGAAAATAAATAACATTTTCTACGATTACAACAAATTCTGCTCTGTGAATGAACAGGCAATGTGAATGATGTCACAACTTATACAGTTATACAGAGGGCGCAGTCTGACAGAGGACATGCACATTGCCTATATACAGTATACTATCATTATTACGTTATTTAAACAATAACCTAGTTGCAATCATATAGAGATATAGGCTATACGTGTGTGCACACACGCGACTTCCAAGTAACATCAAAACAAACACAGCCTGAACGTGCGCATGATGTTTTAACACCCGCACCCATTTTAAAGATGACGTGACTCAAACTATTTTTTTGAGCTCAGCTCAATTGAACTTTTTTTTCTGCGCTCTTTCTGAAAATCTTTTTGGAGTCGCCTTTTTGGAAAATATAAAATAGCCGCCGGCCACCCATTAGTAAACTTAAAATACTGGAATTTATAGGCAGTACGATTCAGTAAAAGTCACGCGTTTCCCTGAGGTTTCATTTTCCGCTATAACTACCTTCTTTTGCCTTTTTCCTTCTTGCCAAAGTTCCTCCAAGCTTCCCCAGAAAGGAATCATCTTTCTTTCTTGAAGGTGGCGATTTTGGGGTCGGTGATTTAGGAGAAGACGGAGATTTCTGCGGCGAGGAAGCCATCGATTAACGTGTAAATGCCAACCAAAAGTTGCCAAAGTGTATTAACTAGCGGAATTCTCTCGTCAAAAGAAAGAGTCACGTCTCGGACGGAAGTGGAATTCCAAATATTTTCCAAACGTATTACGTCGGAACTATCTTCGCAGTTTCGTATGCCCTCCTCCGTTCTGGGATACAGGCTGACAACATAGCTAGCTTATTAGTTAGCACGGCTGCGAACTGATTTGTCCGGGAACTGTGTTGCCGATAGACCTGGCTACATTTAACATTTTTGTTTTCAAATTACACCGTAGGCTACCACATAATAGAAAATATAAGCGAAAACAACTCTAGCTTTATTAAAATCGAACATCCACAATAATATTTTAGGAGAGTCATTCGATTATGTCGGCTATTCTGTATTTCTCCGTTTCACATCTGCAAAATTATCGCCTCACATTTTTTTTTTTTTTACACTTAATTGGCTAAATTACTCGACATTATGGCAGTGAGCCTATAGGCCTTTCTGCCTTGTATAAATGATCTACCCTTCCATACTTAAGCTGGTGAAATTTCTGAAGCCTGCATAGTCACTTGTTTTGAGAAACAGGCGAAATATTAGCGTCGGTAAGCTATAAAGATTTTTAAATGATTAAAACGAGAGAGTAAAAATAAATCAATCTTCAAGTGAATAGAATGAAATATTTTTATTGGAATTATTTAAGGTATATTTTTAAATATTAATTCAATACAACACATTCAACGCCAGTCTCTTTTATATAAATGTTTGCTTGTTTACACAATGTCAGAAATACCCATACACCCACTCATTATCATTCAAACATCGTTTAAATACATAATTAAAACGAAATATTCTTCGCATATTCGTAAATCAAAGAAAAACAGGTGAGGTGGAGGCCTATAGCCTATTAATAACACATTGAAATGTTTTTACTCTTATTTGGTCAAAACTATAAACATCGCTGGTCTAGTTTGAGAAAATCTTTGGTTTAGTTCAGCCTAACAAAATAATTATTTTTTTCTGTGAATTACATGCATACTTGCTTTAAATAAATATTAAGATGTGTTTGTGTAGAAATAACCTAGAATGCTGAGGAGTAGGGTACACCAAAGTTATCATGCATTCATGTATCAAAAAAAAAAACAAAAACAAGACACACGGCAGTTCAGGGTTACATCTAAGCTGTTTTGTACACAACCAGTTTCATCACACAGTGAAACTGCTAAACACACTTAAAGCCATTGTCCTTGGTCTCTCTGTAAAATCAATGGAAATACAATGTCTTTCATACCATTCAGAATTCTCTCATACACAATGTTATCACTGAAAAGTAGATTTCATTAGGGAGGCTATTTCTACAACTGAAGTGCAAAATATGGCAAATCCAACAGGCCCCGGTGTAGCCGGTGCTCCCCCGAGGCAGAACACCGAAAGCGTTGTGACTGACGTGAGCCAGCCCTTCCTTTTTACTTAATCGAAGTGCATTAGCGGAAGGCAAAATTCTGGTACGGCACCACAGTGTGCACTATATGCAGAGTTATACACCATCAGTTTGTAAAATCAGCAATATGAAGAATTTAATAGGATGGTCTTCTGACCCCCGGAACGGCACTGCTGTAAATCTGGTGGTGGCGGCGCTGTGCGGCCTCTCAGGCCCAGTGGAGCCGGTAGCCCTTGGTGAGCACCAGGCTCTCCAGGTCCTGGTCCTCGGCCCTCTCTTTGAGACGCTGCTCCTCCAGGAGGCTGACCAGGGCGTCCCTCTTCTCCACCACCCTCATCATCTCGCTGAAGATCTGCTGCTCCTCGGCCTGCTCCCACGCACTCTTCCTGGAGCCTGCAGGGAGGGGGCGGGGACAAGTGAAACAGGTTGGGGGGGTTGGGGGGGGGGGGCAAACAAGGGGACGTGAAGACAGAAGCCTGGATCTCACACGCCGATGAGGGGGTGGGGGGGGAGAAGGGGGCAGGGTCATGGGCTGCTGGCAAACGTAAAAGCGTTTCTGTAGCATTTAACCCAGATACAAGGGGGGAAAACCACCGTGGTCGTGGCGGAATCTATATGCGGAATACTTCTGGTCAGCGGACACCATACAATGATGTTGTGAAGTTAACAGAACATTTTTAACATTTCATTCGCGGGCAGTTTGATTGGAATGGGTTGGACTCTATAGCGGTCTATAGACGGTCTGCCTTCACTTCACATTGAAAACCGAGAAAATTCAGGTAACAAGAATGTACTTAAAACCATTCTGAAAGGCCAGGTAACGTTCAGGCGTCGGTCATGGGGACCGAAGGTAATTACACAGGCGAAGCCTTTGTGGGCTCCTGAAAGAAGCACCGAGCATGGGGAGATGTTCCTCAGCACTGTTTCCATGCCTGGGACTAAAAGGTCACATCAGAGAAATGTTTCCATAATTGTTTGCACGGTGCAAAGTCAACTGGTAGAGAAGAAAAGCAAGACAGATTTCACAAAAGGGATTTTTTTCTTTCTTTCCCCGGGTTATTGATCTTCCCATCTCACCCATTCATCAGAGAATGTTTTCACATGTAATACCAGAACACTCATGATTACCCAACAATTTGTGTCATATTTGCAGCTACTCCCGTTGTTAAAAGCATTTCTCAGAAATAATGAATGACGTGCATGCACTAAAGAGAGATGCTGCTCCTGGACAGTGCCTATTCTTGCACTGACCCGAATACGCTTGGTCCTGTGTGTGTGTGTGTGTGTGTGTGTGTGTGTGTGTGTGTGTATGTGCATGCACTGGTGCACGCGTATGTGTGTGCGTGTGTGATTGTGTGTGCGCACACGTGCATGTTTGTGTGCGCGAGTGCGTGTGTATGTCGAGTGCACGTGTGTGTGTGCGTGTCTGTGTGCGCGTTTGTGTGTGTGTGTGTATCTGTGTGCGCATGTGTGTGCGTGTGTGTGTGTGCGAGTGCACATGTATGTGTGAGCGTGTATTTCTGTGTGTGTGAGTGTATGTGTGCGTGCATGTGTATCTGTGTGCGCATGTGCGCGCATCTGTGTGTGTGCACGTGTGTATGTATGTGCACGTGTGTGTGCGTGTGTGTGTATGTGCGCATGTGTGTGTGTGTGTGTGCGTGTGTGTGTGTGTGTGCGTGTGTGTGTGTGTGTGTGTGTGCGTGTGTGTGTGTATGTGCGTGTGTGTGTGTGTGTATGTGCGCGTGTGTGGGTGCGTGTGTGTGTGTATGTCAGCGTGTGTGTGCGTGTGTGTGTGTGTGCACGTGCGCGTGCGTGTGTGTAATGCTTACTGTCCACGGCCATCCTGCGGCGGAGCTTCTGCTGCAGCTGGCTCTGTGTGTCCTCCAGCTCCAGCTCCTGAGCACTGAAGGACAGACGGACGGACCAGTGAAGACCGGCTCCACTGTGCGGTCTGATTACCACACAGATGACTGTACTTCCACTAGCATGTGTGTAAGCCCACTGTACTAGCATTACGCGATTTATGATATGGACCAGCAACCACAGCAAATAAACTTGTGTGTAGGTTTACTACTAAATTCACATGTAAATTCTCCAATAAGCCGTTCGTGGTTACTAGTTAAGATTATAACTACTGCTGGTTTAAACTGGTTTGCACCACAGGAAATAGGTGGTGTATAATTCGACCAGCAATGAGGTCATTAAGAACACGTTGCCACGGCAGTTGACGTTGCCCCTTTGAAATTAGCTGGTATTCTCGTGACGGTTACGTTTTAAAATCATGAACTGAACCTGGTAATCCAGGGCTGAGGCGCTCTGTGTGTCTCAGGGTCTGACAGGAAGAGACAAAGGCTCAGGGAGCCTGCCTCATTTACGAGACGGGCAGCGCAAACGATGCGAGGATCGGTAAATCTGCCTGATGCAGGCAACACGAGAGCGTGCTTCAGCTCCACAACACTGGCTTCAGCTAAAAACAGGACAGACAACAAGGGACAATTTTCCAGCTGTCTGACTATAATAATGTACAACTCTGTTAATTTATTATTATTATTATTATTATTATTATTGGGGTCTGATTCCCTGCCATGGCGCTTCCTGTACTGTGGCCTCATTTGCAAGTAATGCTCACTCTGCTTTTCCCCATTGAAATAAAGTGGGGGGGGGGGCATACGGAGGGTGGATTGTACGAACGCAGTTCCTTAAAAAAATTGTGTTGATCATTTTTATTTTATTAATATTATCATTATTATTACAACAACTATTGCTGTTATATATATATATATATATATTTATTTTCCAAGAATTCTAACAATTCTGAATTTTTCTTTTTCAAAAATAGACATTCATTATCCTAAAAGTTCAAGAAACCAAAATGTCCTTTTCTATTTAATTATCACAGAGACGTTACAAAAATGTTTTTGTAGAAGCATTTTTTTCAGGTTGAGACAGAATTTCACTTTAGACCAGGCACAGGTTTTTAGAAGACTTCATATTTAATTTTTTTTTAAAAACTTTAATTTGTGACAGCAATTGAAAAAATGTATAGTACACATATGGGCACCGATGTTTTACTTATTTTATGATTTAATTAACTTATTTATGTTTTAATTTCTTAACTTTTAATTTAACCCAAAAAAGCAGTCTAGTACCTAAGTAGGATCTTTTAGCAATAAACCAAAAACAATATATATATATATACATTTATTAAATATTAAATGTGTGGATAAAGAACTTCAAAATGTTCTCCAAATTCCCCCCCCCCACAATGTCACATTCCAAAAAAATTAATTTCTAATTTCTGCTGGCTAAAGCCTTTAGAAACAGGTTTTGCGGGGATGAGGCACAGGGGCTGAGCACTTACAAGATCACCAGCTCGGACTCGTAGCGGGCCAGCTTGTTCTTCTCCAGGACCAGCCTGAACCAGGTCTGCAGGAGCTGGGCTTCATCCTGGGACCGGTCCTCTTTAACAGGGGGGGGGGGGGAAAGGAGAGGCCCGGGTCACACACTCAAATGTGCCACCGGTCTCACGCTGGACCGCTCATTACCGAATATAACAAACGGGGCCACTGCGTAACCGAAGACCTTGAGACCCAAGCGCTGGCCCAACCGAGCCGCGCTGAACTTTTGAGCAAAACCGCCCTCTTCAGGAGAACACGCGGCATGGTTGGAAAACTTTCCGGAAAGAACTTTCTGGGGGTTTGTTGTTCACTGCGCCACACAACTCCTGCGGTAAGCTCCCGTCGCCTTTTAACGGCTCCAAGCGACGGAGGAGGGGCGGGGGGGGAGGCTGTCAGCGTCACACGCACAAGGGCGGGGGGGGGGGGGGTCCCAGTGAAGAAATGCAGCCGCGCTCATTAGTCCGACGCGGAGATCGGAATCGCGTCCCGTTCGCGACCGCCAAAACATTGTTCGCCACCTACTCCCGCCCGCTTCCCCATCCAGTTTGGGTTGATGAATAATGGCGGCTTAACAAAGGGGCCCATTCAACGTGTGGGCCCCCTTGTACCCCAACCCCCCCTTAACGCAATTATGGGAACAAAGCCGCGTAAACAGCGGGGCCCACAATGGGCACGGCCCTGCCCGCGACCGTCATTACAGCAGACCTTCTCCGGGCGTTCTCATTTGCTAAAATCTCTCGCAAGGCCACGCTGTTGACGAGAAGGAGCCCGGGCCCATGGCTGTCTGTCTGCGGCAAAAAAGAAGGGACATTTTTTCAGGGGAAGGCTTTATAATATGGGCTCCAAAGCAGAACGAGGCATTCCTCTTCAATAGTGCTCTTAGAGGAATGATGTTCTTTTATTTGCGGTTGAAGAACAGAAATGGCGTAGGCTGAAGTGCTCCGCTCATGGCTACATGTTTTCTATTGGGCTTTTTTCTTCTTCTTTTTTTTTTTTTTTTTTTGCAAAAGGGAACTAGCTGTCAATATCAGTGCCTAATTATACCACAAAACTAATTATGCTTTTCACTATTAGGAAGGGCATGCAATTACTAGAGTCTCAAGGTTGAGGCTGCATCACAGATTTTATTGCAGATTTTATGATGGAAAAATTGCATTAAAAAATAAGCAAGCTACCACAGTTTAACTGAGCTTAACTCTATTTTTTTTTGGGGGGGGGGGGGGGGTGATAATCGCAAAGGGGTGTTAAAATAATACATGGAACAGCAGGTTTTATTTTAGGGATGAAGAAAAACTGGTTGCTTTAACGACCAGCACGCATCTAAACATGTGTTGAAACAATTTTGCCCTTCTTTTCTTTATCAAACATGCCCATTACCTCTGCTGTGAATTCATAACAATTGCGATCCAAAATTGCCATTTTGTTTGAATGCAAATCATTGTAATTTCACGACCTGTTTTCCTGGAACGCACCTGAAAAGCGGGAAACGGCTCAGCCACTTTAGTTAAGGCTGTCAGAGTAATAATACAAAATATTCCCCACTTTAAGCTCGTCACGTGGGAACCGCGGCTGTCTTCTCAGACGGGCTAGAAGAGAAGCTCAACGGCGATTGCGGACCTCTGCCCGGCTGTTCCGCGCTTGTTTGACGGGGGTTTCGTTTCGCGCTGTTTCGGCACTCAGTTAATTTATGTGACGTTCGTTCTCCTCCAATGCAATGCTACACTATTTTCATAGCTGCATACGTACACATATGAGTGAGGAGTGAGTAGCGCACCTTATTTGCGCCAGCGCAAGAATAGGTTACAGCCGTTTGTTTATGCTTTTCTTCTCGCGTTTATGCACCGAGCAATACATTGGCATAAACTCGCTTTGTGTAAGTGTAAGCAAGCACTGTGATCAATCACAACGGGCCGCGCGGGTCGTTCTCAAAACAAGCGCGCACGTGGACGAGTGCAAGTCACGTGTAATGACAGCCGTGACGGAGCCTGGCTGAGTGTTTTTTTTTTTTTTTACCAGTCACACACGCAGTCTCTGGCTAAAGCGAATTCTCTGTCAGGGTCTTTCATTTCTCCATTTCCCTCAGTAGCTATTCCTCCCAGAACCCTTTTGATCTCTTTTATCTCTCCAGGTAGGTACAACCTGCCGAGACAGGAAAGGGGGTGGGGGGGTGCGCTGCTCCGCTGCCTATTCTCCACCCTTCTGCTCATACCTCCAGCCCCCCTCCCCCTTTCAACCCCACATCCACATTAAACTCCAAAAATAACCCATACTTTCCTCCCGGTCGATACCCTGCCTCTGAGAACTACGGGCAGCACGGACACCTTCACCACGCCCGCTGTTCACAACGTAGAAAATAAGAGGCTCTCTGAACGTGCCGGCCGTCCGTACCGACAGAGTTCGGCCGCTGCAAAGGCCGCAGCTGCGCAGGTTCGCCATGCTGCGGAGGTAAGGACGCGGCAATCGGCAACGAAAGGTTTACAAAATTGAATTACCCTAACTCATGCTATAGAGATTTGGGGAGCAAGGCTTCCAGAACACTATGAATATGAATTGAACAAATCGGCCAATTAAATAAAACCCACAAACAGTCTGGTTAGCTTCAAGAAAAAGTCAACTGTCTGTCTTCGTACTTAAGTCCTTATGTGTCCATCGCCTGCTTGTACAGCACGTTGCAATATGCGTGATGGTCTCTATCATTCCAGCCTACCACAGGAAGGACCCCGATGGAGTTATTTAGAAACTGAGTTTGACTATTGTGTCGTCATCATCAGCATACCACGTGCCTTTGAGGACGTGTGAAGCATTTTGTCGCTTTTCGGTTGGCACGTGAAATAAATAATTCAGCTGACGGCTGGGCAGAGAGGATCAGACGCGCTGATCGGGCTTCCTTCTCAGCCATTCCGCGGAGCAGGTCGTTTGCATGCGCGATGTGCATAAACACAATCTCTCTCACACGCAAGCACACACAATCTCTCTCTCTCTCTCTCTCTCACACACACACACACACACACACAAACTGACACGCACACCCACATATGCAGCTCCACCGAGGGGAGGGCAGGAGTGCTGATGTGATTTGTCCCGTCACTGCTGCAGATGTAGGGACCTGGACAAAACTCAATAGGGGGCAGGGTAATTGGACAGACAGCCCACCATGTGGGAGGGGGATGGCCGGGGGGTGAGAGGGCACAGAGGAGCCCTGAGGGGAAAGAGACACTGCTACAGTTTCGCAGAGGGTGACAGGGCCCGGGTTGCCATGTGATGAGGAGAGCACACACAGCGAGTTTATTCCCTTCCGTAACTCCCGCTCCCCCCCCCTCCCTGGGTAGCGATTTCCGGCGACCCTCCCTCACCTGTCTCGCCTCGGAGCAGCTTCTCCAGGGCGACGCCCCTCTCCTCCAGGGCCCTCTGCTTCTCCTCCACCTCCTCCAGCTGCCGCTGGATCACCTGCGGGTCACAGCGGCGGCGGCGGCGGCGGCGGGTGAGGGGTGAGGCCCAGCGGTTGGGTGAGGCCCAGAGGCACCGTTTCCTCACCTCTCCGCTCACCTCACAGCGGCACAGGCGCTCAGGAACACTTTCAGACTTTAAACTCTGTCTTTCTACACGGCGAGCAATTATGCAACTATCCCTCTCAAACTGATCGCGTGCCACCTGTACCTTCACAATTAACTCTACAGCTGAACCCTTATATATACTGTGTACTGTGTGTGTGTGTGTATATATATATACTGTATATATACACACACACACACATATATATGTATATATTAGCTGCAGTAAAATTATTTTCTATTAATAGCCATTACTGCCATTTTGTATTCACCCCTCCCAGATATAGACTGTAATGTATTATGTAATGTATTATGCTGTGCTGGAATGTAACAGTGTGTTTGGTTCTTGTGCGTGTTTTCCCGTGTGGTTTCCTACCTGAGCTCTGTGGAGCCTCTTCAGCTGATCCCGCCGAGCCTGCTGCTTCACCACTTCCTCCTGCTTCCTCCTCTTCCTCGGCCCAGAGGTGCCCTGCTCACATGGAGAGGCAACGCATCACTGATAGGAAGTGCAATATTAGTGCTGGGGCAGCTGTGATATCACAACCAGAACTGTGATATCGCTGTTAGGGCAGCTTTGACATCAAAACCAGAATATCTATTTCAGAGCATTGCCTGTTCTGCAGAGATTCGGAAGTCCAGGGGGTCAGGCAGTGAAAGTCCTGCCGTGTGGTCCTTCCACCCACAAACGCAGCCAGCTGATTTCACTAATTAGTTCTGCCCCCTGACTGAAGGACTGTGCTAATTAGCAAATTCGGGTGATTGGAACAAAATACAGGGAAGGATTTTTACTTTCTGAATGTGGATTTTCCACCTATGCTACTCCGTTTAATATGATGTGGCATACAGTAGGTATCTAACAAATTCTCTCTATTTTAAAAAAACAGTTAAAATCCAGGTGATTGGAACAAAATACTGGGAAGGAGTTTTACTTTCTGAATGTGGATTTCCCGCATATGCTATTCCGTTTCATATGATACGGCATGCAGTAGCTATCTAACAAATTCTCTCCATTTCAAAAACAGTTCAAAAGAGGCATAAATGTGTGAGTATAAATGAGTGAAATAAACAGATAAGCCCATAATACACATGCGGGTGAGGAATTTAACCTGTGTGTAAACTGATACGGCAAGGTCACTGTGCTCCGAGACCGATTCACTGTGCTTTCTTGTTTGCCTCTGCTTGTTTTGATTCTGTGCGGAAAGCGTTCTTTACCCTCTGCTTGCCGACGCCGCTCTCCTCTTCGCTGGAGGAGCTGGAGTCCTGCTGCTGCGGGTTCGAGACTGTGGACGGAGAGACAAAGCAGCCGCTTTCAGGAAGAGGCAAGCTGGCGAAGTGCGGTACTGGTGATGACCTCAGGCCGGCTAGGTGATGCCCATCCAAAGGAAACAGAAGCCACTACAGGCCATTAACTGAGATTTAACTGACAAAATGACAATTAAACCATAGCTTTAATACATGCATAATGCACACGCACGCACACGCACAGACACACATGCACACACACACAGACACGCACACGCACACACACACACAGACACACATGCACACACACACACACAGACACACATGCACACACACACACACACACACACACACACACACACACACACACACACACACAAATCACTTAGGGACACTCGGAAATTGGAGAAACAGTGTTTCTGCTTTGCGCTGAACCAGCTCACACAGCTTCAGATACGGCGACCCTGATTATCGTGATGCAAGCAACCGTTTCCCAGGCAAACCCCACAAACGCAGAAATGCAGACCCTCAGGGGCAGGTGTGCCCCTAAACACCACCGTTCAGCTCCGTCTCTGGGCACCACACACCCCACCACCCCTCTTTTAATGTCCAAAAAAAAAAAGATAAACCCTCCAATCAGATTGGCCTAAATGCTTTCAGACAGGGCGTCTGTTCATTTAAAGTGCGTAAGCAAGAGGCACCTGCCGCGTTCAAACGACTTCCTGAGCCCTGCGTCCTGCGACCGGGCTGGTTATCGGGAAAGCAGTTACCCTCGGGTTAAACCTAAACCTCCCGGCGACTGAATTTGCATCCAGACATCTGGTCGGTGCGGAATAACTGTCGTCACAGACGACCCAGTCGCAGCAACAAAACAAAAAAAAAAACGAATAAAAAAAAATATATAAAAATGAATCATCCAGACAAACGAACGAGAAGCCGAGCGGCGGCGGGCGGGGGGGGGGGGGGGGGGGGGGGGGAACGAGCTCATGCTTTACAGGGACACGCCTCAGGGGAGGCTTCGTTAGCGAGCCGTCGGGGCCGGGCCGCATCTCTGGCCTTTTCGACGGGTTTCGGCGCCGCCGCCGCGTTGGGGAGCGCCCGAACCGTCTCACGCCGAGGAGATAACGGAGGACGGCTCGCTGTGAACCGGGCTCGTTTGGGCACCTGCGTCGTCGACATCTTTAAACGCGGGGACCTGGCAAATCACGTGACGAGGTTTCGGGCACTGGCAAGCTAACAGAAACGTCCGTCCAGAGATTTCATTAAAGAAAAAAAAAAACACGTAGTAACGTAAATGCGTTATTCATTTCCGACCTGGCTGATATGAACGTGACGTCGACGCGCGCGCAGCCAAGAGTTACTGCAGAGGATTCAGAACGAGGTGGCAAAGGGACACAGGTCTCTACCTCAGTGAACCCGATCGCCCCTTAATCTTCCAAGAGGATGACGTCAGTCATTAACCTCACCTCCAGCGTGTCTGTCTAACGGTCTGCCTCCCGTTACCTCCAAGGTATCGGTCACAATTTTCCTTCAAATTTTCATGCAAGGACGTCTGGCTATATGTTTGATGTTTGTCTGCCTCTGTGATGGTCTGTGACATTGGGAAAGTGCGTGGGAGGGGCATAGAGGGGAGTGGGAGGGACAGAGAGGGGTGTGGGAGGGGCATAGAGGGGAGTGGGAGGGACAGAGAGGGGTGTGGGAGGGGCAGAGAGGGAAGTGAGAGGGGCAGAAAGGGGAGTGGGAGGGGCAGAGAAGTGAGTGGGAGGGGCAGAGAGAGGTGTGGGAGGGGCATAGAGGGGAGTGGGAGGGACAGAGAGGGGTGTGGGAGGGGCAGATAGGGGGATGGGAGGGGCATAGAGGGGAGTGGGAGGGGCAGAGAGAGGTGTGGGAGGGGCAGAGAGGGGAGTGAGAGGGACAGAGAGGGGTGTGGGAGGGGCAGAGAGGGGAGTAGGAGGGACAGAGAGGGGAGTGGGAGGGGCAGAGAGGGGAGTGGGAGGGGCAGAGACGGGTGTGGGAGGGGCATAGATAAATGGATTTACTGCCTCAACATCTACGTTCCTACCCACTCTTCACACCAGCATGGTGGCCTCACCTGTCACCATGCCACATAGTCTTCATCCACACTGGACACTGCCCAATCAAAACTGATTCCCACTGAGCTCCATACAATGAGCAGCCCGCCCCTTCAAACGGTTCGACATCCACATTCCCTTTGAGTTGCAACACTGTTCTCTTAGATAGCCGCACCCTTCGGATCGACAAACACCGTTTCCTTCTCATTCAACGTTTCCCTTTTTGATAAAGTTATTCTTCTCTTTGATATCAACAATAGACATTGACGTATAGATTTGTAATTTTGATGTCAGACAGATACGCATGCTGAAATACAGCCATTTTACAATCAAAAGTCAATGTGAAAAGCAAATTGAAAGTAGCGAGTAGTAACGGTGTTCTCGACATGAAAGAGAGACGGATGCAGGTTAAAACGGCTCTTTCATAAGCTGCGTAAGTAAGGCCGTGTGCACGACACGCGCTAATGTTAAAAACTGGCCGCCGCGGTCAGCCTGCACAGAAGCTGAGAGCCTGGCGTGACCGTCCCCCATCTCTAATCTGTAATTGCCTTGCTACAGGTGAAGGACACTTATCCTACACACAGGGCTAAAATCGCGGATGAAAGAAACCTCCTCGAGACCTCCACGTTTCAGAGACCGCGGGCAATTATCGATACATGCCTGCCTACAATAAAGAAAAAAGCATATTCTGGTGAGTGACATGAGGTCATCGAGCCAGTAACAATTATTTAATGACCACGTGGTGTGTGCGGAGAGTGAACTTTTGTTTGCCAGGATAAAATGGCAGATGAATAAAGATGGTAGATTGCATGAGTAGATGCCACAGTGAGCTAAGATGCATGAACGCAGGCCTCCCCGGCACTCTTAGTCCCCTATAAAAGGAGAGGAGTATGCGGAGTTTGGCTGCAGTACCTTTGTTCCTGAGGTCTGAGATGATGGTCCAGATGTCCTTGTCCTGGGAGCTCCGCCCCTCCCGCCCCGCCCGCTCCGCCCCCTCGCACCGCTTCACCCTCATGGAGGAGAAGAAGTTCAGCTTCCTGGGGGGCAGGGCGGCCAGGTCGTCCCTGGGGGCCCCGGGGCCCAGGGACACCCGCTGCAGGATCCCGGGCAGGTCGGCGCCGGCCGTGCTGCCGGAGGACCCGGGGGGCGAGCTGGCACAGGCAGAGGCGCAGGTGGAGGTGGAGGCAGAGGTGGGTGTGGCTGAGGTGGAGGTGGGTGTAACAGAGGCGGGTGTGGCTGAGGCAGAGGTGGAGGTGGCCAATGCTGAGGTGGAGGTGGGTGTAGCAGAGGTGGGTGTGGCCGAGGCAGAGTTGGAGGTGGCCGTGGCTGAGGTGGGTGTGGCCGAGGTATTCTCCCCCGCCCCTGAGGTCCCGCCTCCCGTGGCAGTCGGGGCAGAGGGCGGGGCCAGGTCCGGGCGCCCGGCCGCCCCGAACAGGGAGTTCAAACTGAAGGAGCCCTCGGACCGGGGCCGGGCTCTGGCAGCCCCGTTGCTCCTGGCGACGGCCTTGGGGGCCGCCGTCCCCGAAATCCTGAAAGACCTCCTCAGGGCGTTGACCACCAGCTGGAGCGGCGACGGAGTGGGAGGCGGCCGGGGCGGCAACAGAGGAGGGTCAGCGGGAACCTCGACCTCGGCCTTCCGGTCCGTTCCGGAACCTTCCTCCCTCCTCGCCCCGGCCTCGGCGCGGCCCTCCCTGGGCCCCTGGTCGGGGCCGCCCAAGTCCCACTCCAGGAGCTTCTCCTTCTGGGTCTGCGAGAGGGTCAGCTTTTTCTTCCCCGTCTTCGTCTTCTCCACGGCTAAGTACTCGCTGGCCGGTTGCCCGCGGCGACCGAGCTGTGCCGCGGGCGGGTCCTCGTGGGAGGAGCTCGGGGGAAGGCAGGGCGCTGAGTCGCCAGGAAGGAAGTCCGCCCCCTCAGCGCGGGGCTCCTGGTGCAAAGGACGGCCAGATCCCACAGGGCTCTCTGGAGCAGGCAGGAAGATCTGAAAGAACCCAGGTTATTCTCCACTTAAAATGGCAGCCACCCAGTACCGTCTAAACAACTCTATTAGCACTCTGAATAAAATGGCCTTCGACGGAATGGCCTTTCATGGAATGTTGCGGTAACCTGCACACATCTTAGACACCGCGTTAAAATGCCTTTAAAAAGACAATGCAGCTGTGCTTAATTTAATTTAATTTAATTTAATAGCTTTTTGTTCAAACTACTGTAAGTACTTGACACAAAAAGCTAATTGTGAGAGCTCAGGTGATAAAGCAGAGGGGTATAATTATATTCATTTCACAACGGGGAAATGAAAATTACAACTCTGCAACAGCTCGCTCTTCAGTGAGACACGCGTGTCTAAACAACCATCATTTCCACTGTCAGTGAATTCGCTCGTCTTTCTGTGGGAATTCCGCACTGAAAACGAGAAAAGAATCGACACATTCGCTATTGTTTTAACCTCTTCGAAGTCGGACTCCTCCTCTTCCTCCCCCCTGCAGTCCCGGGGTTGGTCTCCCAGGCCTGTGGTGGAGGTCGTCCGGTTGTGAGTCTTCACCAGGATGAGAGGGAAAGCTGGGGAAAGAGCCGGGGGGGGGGGGGGGTAGGGGGCGTTAAAAAATGCACGTGGGACGGAGGTCTCGCACCTCCGCGCTCTCAGCGTCAAATGTCACGAACGGCTCAGAGTGCGGGATATTTCACGAGCTGCCCTCTGAAAAGTGAGCCTCGATTTATTTCATATATTTTTTCCCCCAACGGAGGCAACTGATTTGAACTGACGACGACTTAGTCACTGCAGAGAGCACTAGCTCCCTCTAGTGGAGGCATGGGAAATCTCATTGCGGTCCACTGACTTCTGGCCAGATTTCCAAAGGGGTTGAGACTTAGCTTTTTTTTTTTTTAGAACTTGCCAATCTGTTACCAGCTAGCAGTTAGCATGAGAACGCAGCTCTGAGTTCTTGTGCGCTCTTGAGCAGCGGTCTTGCGCGTTCAGTTCTGTATAGAATGGATCATGAATTAAGCTTCACGCTGAGAGACTCTGCGGCCTTTTCTCCAGTAGTCACAAGTTCAGCCGTGCCTCTAGACTCTAGATGTGTAAGCACGCCCTACCGTTTCAGGCTCTTTTTAAATGCGTGCGTGCTACCACAAATTGCAAACGAAGTTGTTTAATTTCTTAGCTTACACAATTAGGACCAGTCTTAGTAAATCAGCCATTTACACGTTGGTATGTGTGACTGCAACAGAGCTGCAATATTGCGAATGTTTCTGCTCTGCGATTCCCTCAGTAAATCTGGTCCTTGGTGCTTTATTCAAACAGTTAGAACTGCTTTGCTATTCCAGGCGTTTTTCAGCTAACTAACTGAAGATGACCGGAAATAAGTTTGACATCTTTGCTAAAAGAGCTACAGCGGAGAAACGCAGACGGCAAAACAGCACGCCCAAACTGGAGCAGGCTCAGTCTAAATTTAACACGCGTCTTCCATTCCGACCTTCCTTCAACGTAACTTTGTAAGTGCATGTGAAAATCCCGATAATAACACTAACGCAGAGGCGAGAAGCCTGGCTTCCTCCGGCTGAGGGGATGAGACGGACTCACAGCTGTATGTAAATCCAAGCGTGACCTCAGCCGTATCTACCGACGTGAACCAGAGACTTCTGCGGTTGGTTTATCACGGAGTCTGTTTATAAAGGGGGAATCGGACGGGGGCCGCAGGGAGCCGGTGGCCATCGCTCACCCACCGGGCCTCCATGAAACAATAAAAGACAAGATAATTAATTAGACGGGAACATCTGCTCTGACTCAGCAAATGTTATGTTCCCACAGCTGTTGTGTGTGCGTATGTGCTTGTGTGAGAGAGCGAAAGAGACAGAGAGGGAGAGGGAGAGAGAGAAAAAGACAGAGTGAGAGAGAGAGAGAGAGAAAGCAAGAGAGAGAGTGAGAGAAGGAGAGTGAGAGAGAGAGAAAGAGGGAGAAATCAAGAGAGAGAGGAGAGTGAAAGAGAGAGAGAGAGTTAGAGAGAGGAAGAGTGAAATAAAGAGAATGAGAGAAAGAGAAACAGAGACAGAGAGAGACAACAAAGCTTTTATTCTGTTGGGCCAGGGTTAACAACAAACAACAAAAAAAGCCTGAAAGAGAGAGAGCAAGAAACATGTAAACACACAGATACAGACAGACACAGATAGACACACAGATACAAACAGATACAGGCAGATACAAAGATACAGATAGACAGACACACACACAGACACAGACAGACACAGACACAAGCAGACACACAGATACAGAAAGACAGGCAGACAGACACAGACAGACACAAACAGACACACAGGCACAGGCACAGGCAGACTCACAGACAGACAGACAGACAGACACACACACACACACACAGACACAGGCAGATACACAGAAACACAGACACAGGCAGACACACAAACACAGGCAGACACGCAGACACACAGATACAGAAAGACAGGCAGGCAGACACACACAGACAGACACAGGCAGACACACAGACACACAGATACAGAAAGACAGGGAGACACACAGACAGACAGACACACAGACACACACACAGACAGATACAAACAGACACAGACAGGCAGACAGACACAAGCAGACACACAGATACAGAAAGACAGGCAGACACACAGACAGACAGACACACACACAGACACAGGCAGACACACAAACACACACAGACAAACAGACACACTCACACAGGCACAGGCAGACAGAGACAGACAAAAAGACACACTCACACAGGCACAGGCAGACACAGAGACAGACACACAGACACACACAGACAGGCAGACAGACACACACAGGCAGACACACAGACAGGCAGACAGACACACACAGACACAGACAGACACACACAGACACAGACAGACACACACACACAGGCAGACACACAGACACACACAGACAGGCAGACAGACACACACAGACACAGACAGACACACACACACAGGCAGACACACAGACACACACAGACAGACAGACAGACACACACAGGCAGACACACAGACACACACAGACAGACAGACTGCATTACTCACTGGCCTGGATCTTCCTCCTCCAGCGGCCGTTCCTCTCGAGCTGGGCCGGTCCTGTGGGAGCAGCGCCCTCCCCTGGTAGAGCTGCTAGAGGGGTCACAGAATAAAGAGGCAGTGCTCAGAGCTCTGGCCTTAAAGACACAGCCCTGGGAAAATAAAGAGCTGGAAATGACATTAATGAGCGAGCGAAGTAAATCACAGGAAGTGGTGACCGAGGAGACTGGATGATGTCATCACTCTTTTACACTCGCACAGACAAGTAACTGAATCTCTCTGGAAATAAAGTGAGTTTTTTTTTTAAACCCCCCATTCCACCAGAGGGTGGCGCCATAGGTCTGAAGTTCAAGACAACCATGGGGACAGGCTTCTGGTCAGCTCATCCACACACGCGCACACACACACACACACGCACGTACACAGCAGGTACATTAAATACTGCAAACATGAGCTGCTCCTGCACCATGCACTCATCTACATATATACACACCTTTATAAGCAATGAAAATGTTTGTATGTTTGTGATGTCATTTAATTCTCATAGTTTCTCTTTGAACCGATGCATAAAAATCCATAAAAAATAAAAACATATTTTGTTGGTCGCCGACAGACAGTAACACCCCTAGAATGGCTATGAGGGGGTTAAAATAGGCGACTTAGACAAATCCGTTTTTATCTGAGCTTCACTCCAGCGACTCAAGTTTTTTCGAGCACCTCCTCAAAGATCCAATAAACAGAACGCGTCTGGCGTCAAAGTCTGGGAACAACGGCTGCTATTATTATTTTTCAAAAAAAAAGTTAGAAATGGAAGGATTCTACCCGGCTCTGAGCCAAGTGGCTTCACAAAACTGCAGGTTTGCTTCGATTCACCGCACACCGAAGCCGGTATCAGGACCGCTTGTTTGGTCTTTGTACTCCGGCTTTACTTCGTATTTTTATACGGTCCGTGACTCCGGCGAACATCGGTTTTATACATTCACCGAGAGCTGAATTCCTATGCAGAGGAATTCTACAGCGGGCAGATATTCATTAGCAGCAGAATTAATGCTCAAGGATGCTTTTATGAAGCGGCGGTTGTCTGCAGATTAAAAAAAAAAGAACTGGCCCTCGCTTTCAAAATCGATACGATTTCGGCATAGCTGCCGCAAACAGCATAATTAACCTGGAGAGAAAAAGCGCGTGCTTTCAAATAATTTTCACATTTCACACAAACACTGAAAAGGCTACGATTACTTAAAAAAAGGTGGCCTTTCTCTATTCTCAGACAGAGACAGATATGTCTGCAGCCGCCCCCGGCTGTATTTAAATTTTTTATTTTTATTACGGGCGAGAGAGGAAGCTTTGAGTGGCTCTGGAAGAAAAGGGAACTCTGAGGCACGGCGATCCACGGAGCGCTCCGGCTGCAGCTCGTCGCGGTATCTGCGCGGCCGCGCTGTAGCCTACTCCCCCATCGCGTGTGCCAAAACAAGCATGTGGTCAATGTAGAGTTTTAAGGGTGAGTCCCAACTCCTTCAGACAGTTGTGTGATAACCGCGGAAGAGCAGAACCTCCCAAAATGGGAGGGAGGTGGTTGGGGGGGGCGGGGGGGGGTGGGGGGGGGTGGTCTGTTCCAGTCCAACCACAGAGCGGCACCGCTCGCTACGCCACCCTTGCTAAAGGTCCCGCAGCAGGGTCTGAAGAACGGCCCCGGCCCGAGCCCAATCCTGAGATAGGCCCAATCCTCCGGTGAACAGAGCGCGTGCGTGAGGCCGCCATTGTGTAAAGGGATCCCGCCTTATCTTATCGCTGGCAGGCACGGCGCAGCGGTGTGGAGACTCACAGGCACTGACAGGCAGATAAGGGTTATTCTCGGGGGGGACGGGGGGGGGATACCGAGTTCTCCCAGGTTCCGTCCGCGGGATGCGGCCTCCGACCGTGTTTACAGGAGTGTTTTGCTGGTTGCCAAGGTGACGGAGACTAGGCCTGCTTCCAGGGCGATTGTGTGCATGGTGCGTGCATGCGGGGAGGGAGGGGGGGGGGGTGTCTTAGTATGCGTGTGTGTGTGCGTGAGAGAGACAGAGAGAGAGAGAGAGAGAGAGAGAGAGAGAGAGAGTGGGCGGGTGCTGATGGATACTCACCGCCGGCTTCTTCAGCAAGTCTGGCGTCGAGCGACAGCAGCGACGTGACCTCCGACCCCTCGCACCCAGGTGTGTCTGAGCTGCGGACAGCACAGCAGAGACACTGCGCGTCACTACCGGAACAGGCCTCGTCTCATGTTCTCTTCCCCTTTTAAAAGTGCCTTCGCAGCCACATTTATTTCTCCTCACTTGGAGCGCCCGGTTCTATTTGTAGGTCTGCCTCAGCACACTAGCGTCCTCCGGGCCTCCAGTGACCCGGTTTCGGACGGACGGAGGTCGCACTTACGCCTGCCGGGCGTCGGACGGGGCGGGGCCCTCCGCGGCCGGCGCCGACCCGCTCTCCTCCGGTAACTCGGCAACCACGCTGGGGTCCAGCCGGCCGGTCTGCGCGGGTCCACCGCACATCTCTGGGCTAGTCTGGTTACTGAGGTGCTGGAAGTACCCTCCTGCAAATCCACATCGAGAAACGTCCCATAGACCACAGCGGACAGACCATACACTGTATCCACCACAGAGCATCAACAGAGACTAGGTACATCTGCTACACATGTATGGCTACCATAGAGTGTCTACTATACCTACTCACAAAACCTGGGCTGAATATCAATACACAATATTCAACTGTCTGTATTGACCAACGCCGTTGCCTCCCTCTTTTACATTACAGGAGAAATGCGAACTGCAACCAAGTTTCCACATTCAAGGAAGAAGTAGATGAGCACAGACATAAAATTACGTGACAAATTTTACTTGTATTCCAAGATATTTCATCTTTTTAAAATTATTATCAAGCAGAGAGAATGAGTCCAGAGAGCTACGGATGATTAAAACAGCGAGTCCACAAAATATAATCAACATCTGCAATTCTTTATTGGAAACATGTCCCGCTGACCACCCAGAATACTGCAGCAGAGCCAAGCGGAGGCCAGGCCAGAACAGGCACCCGGAGAGCGAGCCGGGGGGGGCGGGGGGCAGGGGGGGGGGGCGGGCAGGGACTTGGGGATCCCCGGCCAACTGACGCCCGTCCTGCTCCCAGGAGGAAAACGCCAGGGTGTGGGCCAGGCTCCCGATCGTAGCCGCTAACGCCGCCGCGGCGCTAACCGCGCGCTCGTGGGCGAGACCCCTTCGCCGCTCAGGAGCGCCGAGGAAAACACGACGGGTCACATCACCGCGAGCACACCGCAGAGCGACGCCGGAGCCCTGCGCTGTCGTAACCCCACAGGAAACCAAAGTCCGCGAGAAGCACCGCCGCTAATCACATAAAGGGCAACTCGTTTTTTTCTGGGGGTAAAAGAACGTTCGCGGATGTTATTCCTAGTTAGCTGCTAATCTACGGCGTGAATTTACATCGCGAACGCAAACAGACCGATGTACTTCCTCTTCAACATTCCTGACGACAGACCGCAGTTAAAATGAAACCTAGACATTCGGTTTCAGTTCATAGCTGGAGGTTGAAAGGAGGACAAAGCAGCTGAAATTCAAATCTAAAGTCCCCTCGGAGCGCGTATGCGCGGCGCCGCTAACCCAAGGTCGGGGGGAAACTGCGGCAGGCCTTTTCAATAATTCGCGCAGGCGATGAATGGGTTTATTTTGCGAGCGCTTCCCGGTAACTTCATTCATTGTGTGAAAGGCCTCCGGCGCTTAGCATTCCTCGCGCTCCCCCAGCGGCGCGTTTTCCGTTTCGGTAAGCGTCGGTTCGGCCGCAACCTCGCCGGGAAGAAAAAAAAAACAAAAAAAAAACTCTCACACCGGACTGAGGCTTTGTCCCCTTTTCACGTAGCGATCGCACAAAAAAAAAAAAAAAACCAGACGCAAGAAAAAGCACAACAAATCTGTAACCAAGTGCTATAAACTCTAACTAAAAAACTAATTTTTTTAAAAAAAAGCACAGAAAAGACTTCAGGTGAAGTCAGTGACCTTGCTGGCCTCGCCGTCTGAAAGCGAACGGCGCAGACAGCTTCCTAAGTCGGTTCGGCGCTTAGCCGATTCACGGTCTTTGAATCCTAAACAGCGGACATAAAAGCTCAGGGCAACCGCATTGTCTGGCATGACCTCCACCGTCAGCCTCAGCACAATTACCGGAGGGAGCGACTGGGGAACGTTGCTAAGCTAATGCCATGCAACTCCCTCTCGCCCCCGCCCCCCTCCAATACATTGATCTGAAGAGGAGTCTAGCCTGCCTACAAGACATCTCAATCAGGAGGACAAATCATTGTGTGAAGTTCAAAATGGCCGAAACTGAGATTCTCTGCTTTCCCAGCCAAGTCCTGTCCCCCGCTGGTCCTGTCACTCACCCTGGATGGCACCAGGGTCACCCCTCTTCATCTGCCAGGAAACGTGGAGTGATACTGGACAAAAACCTCCCTGCCGGAGAACATCATAGCTGTTTTCCCGGCATGAAGATTCTTCATGTACAACATTCGGAGAATCTGCCTCTTCCTCATCACCGACTCAATCCAGCTCTTAGTCCAGGACAGGGCTACCCAGCCCTGTTCATGAAGATCTATCGGTTTCCATTTAAACGCTAATTTCGCACACCTGATTCTACCAATCAGCAGCTCAGAGATATCCATAGCTGCTGAATGAGGTGTTCTTAATGAAGGTTGGAGTGAAGACCTACAGGCCGGCTGGCCTCCAGAAACAGGATTGGGCAGCTGGTCTAGGCACTGATCCTCTCCTCTCTGGACTCCTGCAACTCCCTCCTTGCTGGCCTCCCTTCCTCCTCCCTCAGACCAGAGCAGCTCATCCAAAGCAATGCTGCATCACTACTCACCTACATCCTCCCCAGAGTCAGACAGGTCACTCCCTTCCTCCACCAGCCACCTATTTCAGCCTGCATCAAATTCAACACCTCAGTGCTAGTCTATTGGGCAGGTTAAAGGACAGCTTCACTAAATCTTCAAAAGATCATCAGACACTACATACCCATCAGACTTCACTGCTCTATTACCACTGGGTGACTGGCACCTCTCCCCACTGCATACTTGTGCTTCTAGGGTAATGGGTAATCATATTTTCAACAAAAGGTATGCAAGAATATTAAGAATATTGACAGCTAATCAATAGATATCTCAGAAGGACAGTATTGCAAACAGCCATATTGAGAAATAGCAAGAACTGTTTCTCCATCTGTACCTCCGGAGTGCTTTCTGACGCACAGCGGCGGCGAGTTAAAAGGCTCTTTGAACCCTGTTTGCTTTTAATGTGGATTTGGAATGGGCACATTTCGGGGGGCGTTGGGGTGGGGTGCCCCTGCGTGTAAATGTTATTCCGCCCCACTCCCTCGCCCACTGGAAGCAGCTGTGATAACAGTCGGCGGCGGCGGTCGGGGCAGATATCCCCCCCCCCAGGGCCCCCCGAGGATGTTCCCCCCAGCCTGTCGGGACCGCACTGCCGGGAAACAATCTCTTTTTGAGGAGGGGCGGGGGGGGCTATTTTTTAAAAATCTGTTCCTCGTAATGAGGGGCAGACGCCTCGGGAAGCGCGGGGGGCATCGACAGGCGCGGCGCAGGAAACCGCAGTACCGCCGTACGCCCGGTGATGAAGCTGGCGGGAAGCCACGCGGCCGACCCGCCGTCTGCCTTTCAGAAGGCCGCAGCTCACTTCCTGTTGGGCTCTGCTCTGCCATCCCAAAAACAACTTGGCCTACTTCAACACCGTACCGTTTAGGGATATTCATTTGGTGACCCGGGAGCCAAATATTGCGTCAGAGACCTCAGCTCTTGACCCCTTTGATAATTTACAAAGAAGAAATAAACGATGTTCTTCAGACACATCGAAAAATCACGACTGTATCCAGCACAGCAATACCACCCACTAAAGACAGAATAACACATATTAGCTGGGTATTTAAGAATGCATCTACTTTGCCAATGTCTAAATTGCAGTGTTTTTATTGCATGCAGCATTTTATAAGAAGAATCTGGCCCCAAGGAATAAGTAGTTGAGGGGAATTTATTTTTTTTAGGTATTTAGCAGGCTGAACGCCCTAGAGGCTCCCCTGCTGCACCCTGGGAAATGAAGTCCGCTCTCGTCTGCAGTGAGACCAGGAGGTGACCGTCGGGGAGTTGGAGGTCAGTGCAAAATGCCACGTGGTCTACTCGCAGTCAGCATGCTCAGTCTCTAGTCCTATGCATAAAACAGTGAGCCAAAACATGCGCATACAAATACAGCTTACAGATATACAGACAGCATGAGTCAATAACCTATGAAAAATGTATGTCACTCATTCACCTCATCTCCACCTTCTGTCTGTATTGTAAAATTTTGACTGTGGCACGTATACAAGACCTACCTGAGAGTTTTGCTGCAGATATTAACCTGACCTCTGGCCGTATCAGGCTCGGTTACAACTACAAACCTTCACACCCTTTGTACAGGGGTCATGCCGTCGATCCAAGGCTTTTGTAATGCTGCAGTAATGCTTTGCCTCACCGCACCTCATTTAATGTTGAGGACAGGACAGCGCAGCGCTGGGGTGAAGGGTGAAGAATCAGAGAGAGACAGGAAAGGCCCCACGCCCCACACCAGGAAGTACCTTTCCTCTGCATGGTCAGTGAGTCACTGGACGGAAAGGCTTTGGCTGAGAACCTGCTGCATTGGGTCTGCTGATGCGTTCGAGCGGCAAGGAACGTGCACGCGGCGGACGCCTTCGTTTGAGAACGCAGGCTTAACCTTCGAGGATCGAAACACCGCACTCCTTCTTCCAAGATCCCAAAAAACACATTGAAAGAGTGAACCTGCCTCCCTTGCTTCAGGAGAGAAGAATCGCTTTGCATTCTGAAGGGGGGTGGGGGGCGGGGGAGTGTGCTTTAACTGCGGGAGTGCAGCCGTGTGACGGTAACCAGGTCTTGGGTGATTTCATGACCGTTAAATGAACGAGGCGCCGACAGAACTGGCCTGCGGAGAGAGACTTGGCTGGCGAGACCTTCTGAGGGCCTTATCTGGCATGAGCCACACTGAAAGAGGGGAAAACAGGCCTTCGGGTGGCGTGACCTCATCCCCAAAAAAATGCATTCTGACCTCAGATGTCCGCAGAGACTTAAGGCCACAATGATGATTGGGTGAGTCACCATAGCACAGTAGAACAAACTCAAAACTTTGAGGGGGGGGGGGGGGGGGTGAGTGTTTAAGAGGGTCTATGAGCTCAGAGAGAGGACAGAGGGCCAGTCTCAGAGGGGGTCTAACAGAACCTACTCCAATCAGAGAAGGGGTGCGAGAGTCACTGAGGAACACCAATGGGTGGGTTCAGAGGACATGAAGGAAAGGGCAGTGCAGATTAGGAGAGGATCTAAGAGACCTAGTGGGAGGGATCAGTCTGAGAGTGTCTAACCTGGGACGTGGTACGGTAGGGGGTCAGTATGGGAGGGGGTCTAATGGACTTGTGGGGTTGGGTCAGTATGTGGGAGGGACCAGCAAACCCAAGAAGGGTCAGGGGACAGGCCTTATTTGACATCACGTTAAACACACTCTGAGGCTGTCAGTGTGGCAGAGCTAATGTTTCCAAATTAAGAGGCAAGGGGCATATGCTTGGCATGTAATGTAAGACTGGTTTTGCCATTTTGGGTTAGTGCAAAACTATAAATGTTTGTTATCAACAAAATATTTAAAAGCTGTTAGAAATGAGCGGCTGTAGTGTTGCGTACCATTATCATGTTCATTTTATTTTTTCAGGTTTAGGTTTTGATAGTTTTAAGTGTTAAAAAGAACTTGTTAATAAATCTAGCAACACAAACAACTGAAGCACGTAGAGAGGAAATTTACTAGTAACACTCAGGGATTTGTATTCTGTTTATTTAGTTATTTCTGAGCTATTTGACCTTCATCATTCAAGTACATTTTTAACCCTTAAAAAAGCTTTGGGTCTTGAATTTGTTAAAGTAGTAATAAAAAGAGGAAACAAGTGAGTAAAGTATTCAATCAATTTATTTTTTTATTTTTAAATGTACATCTTTAAATATTATAAATAAAGCAAAACAGGTCATCAACGTGGGTTTTACTGTGCAAAATACAGGATTGTGAGTGAGTTCTCATAAAAACAGCTTCAAATTTACAGGACAAAAAAAAAAAAAAATGGGACTGAATTTGTAAAAACTGTGCAAAATTAGGATCTTCAGAGGAACGACCCCAAATTTGCTTTAGGAAGAACAAGAGAGAGCTCTTGCGTGGCTTTCTGAAAGGGGAGCAGCTTCTGAAACAGAGAACGACGGAGAAGGACATACAAAGAGACACGGGAGAGAAGGAAGGAGGTTATTTTCAGATGGGTCCACGAAAGCTCTGTAGGGTAAACGTAGGCGCAGATGTTCCATCTTCGAGCGTGCGAGTTAGGACGACGGAAGAGCGAACGTTTCTGTTAGTAAAAGCGCGTGCGGGACTGAAGACGGGCAACGGCATCGAAACACGGCCCGCGACGAAAATATATGGAATCGCTTTCACGATGCAATCTCTCATGCCGCTTTACAATCCCACATTAGGGGACCGTGGTAAAATAAAGGCACCGTTGTGTTAGGCGTCGCTCGCGAATGACATACACAAGACCCATGCAGCGTTCTCGACACAAACGAAAAGGTTAATAAGTGATTAATAGCCAAATGCCACCGTTGCAAAACGATGCACGTGACCATGCAGACGTTCACCTTCTTGCAGTCAAGACTCAGCCAATCAGAGATTGCAGCATTGGAAACATGACTCAGCCAATCGGAAGTTGCAGCATTGGAAACATGACTCAGCCAATCAGAGGTTGCAGCATTGGAAACTGGCTATGAGTGAATTTGAACAGAAAAGAATGGAAAATGGAAAAAGATGGAAGGGAATAAACAAATAATTGAGAGAGCCTTAGTTGTGTTAAAGCAGACACTCCACATGAAAAAAGATGAAAGGAAACTGCTGTAATGACAACAGAAATGGTCCAAACCCATTTTTGGACAAGAGAAAATAAAAATTTGAAAATTAAATTTTTTTTTTTTAGCATTTTAAATGCTTCCCCCTTGTCCCGACTTTAGAACCAATCACATTCCTCAGCGCTTGCTGACGCTACCTCTGCCGTCGCTACCCCCCCCCCCCCCCCCCCCCCCCCCCCCCCCCGAACTAGAACCCTGTCCTTTAACAGGAGAATCTAACTTCTAACCATTCACACAAAATTCGTAACCGCCACTTGCATAGTGTATCATTCGCATAGAATCGTTTCATGAACTACACGTGTGACACGTTAAACAAGCGTTGTCAAAGTAAACCCTCAGCATGGAAATATGATAAAACACTTCTTTGTATTGATTTCAACAAAACACAGTTTCACCTGTATGTGCCTCCCACAGCCTGATATAAAAAAGTAATGTCGATATACAGTGTTTAAGTTTTTAATCAGAACAAGAGTCCCGCCTGCTCTGCTTTATGGCAGCCTGCCATGGTCATGACAGAAGCCACGAAGACAAGAAGCCAGACCTCATTCTTGTGTCAAAAATAGGATTGAACGAAAGAACTTGGCAAAATTCTTTGGTTGAAAAATACAGTATTTACAGACTGCATGTACAGTCCATTTGGTGATCATAAATAAACAATGATTGGCCAGATAAGGGCCATATAATGAATTCTGTCCATTCTGTAAACAATTCTGTCCATTTTGTAATCAATTCTGTAATGAATTTCATTTTATCTATTGAATTTGTGTCTGGATGCACCAGAATGTATTCTTGAGGCAAAAACAGTGACTACCAATAATTCCTTAGTAAGAATTACTCTAAATTTTAATTATATGAGTCGATTTTTAAGAGCAAGACAACATTTTAGAACGACTACCTGTACACAGCAAGCATGTGATGCTGATGTTTTTACTTTACGGATCAATGTTGCTGCCAAACACATATAGGCCAAGTACACGCCAAGTGCACTAATGTAGACTATAAGCTATGGGCATATCAGCAGGACACGTCTTACCGGTTTAGGCTATGACGCTGTACAAACAGAGTTCTTAGAACTATAGGTTGCTGTTGGTCTCAATATTGGTTTACTGAAATTCCAAGCAGGAGTCTCGTGTCAAGGATACACCAGTTGATACCAAGATCCAAATCTAATTGTAATATAACGGATACGGAATGATGTCATCGCCGTTTTATTCAAGCGCTAAACTGTTCAATAATTTCTTATTACTGTAAACCCAGAAAAAAATGCAATGTTTAACAACTCAGTTGAAATACTAATTGCTTTAACAATTAGTCCTCATCCTTAAAGGAAGAGAAAATACAGCAATAAATGTTGTCCTCCATCGTGAACATCCAGTGTACAGGTAAACACAATTCAATCTAACCTTGCATGAGGAGATGACTGTTAATGACACTGTCTTTCTTTAAATTTAACATTCAATGTAAAAACAAAAACAAAACACCTATTCTCTTAACCCTTAATTTCTTACACCGTCCACTACAGTCGACTGACTGTAGTAATACTGAAAATAATAAAGCAACGCAGTGATGTGTGGTACAAGCTACCGTACAGCAATTCTAACCTAAGAACACTTTAAGAATAAATGAAAAAAAAAAAAAAACCCATCAACACTTCTATAGCGACTCAAAGGTAAAATGAGTGGCGCATCATGACAGATTTAAAAAAAAAAAAAAAAAACAGAAGCAAAAAAAAAAAAAAAACATAAAAATTAAACAAAGTACGTTTTATGAAATCGTACTCAGGATCTGCTTGTTTAAAAGGTGAAAAAGCAACAATTAAAAAAAAACATGCCTGTGCTTCTCAAAGGAGAATGGCTTGTAAAATAAGAATAAAACTGTTTTGGCGTTTCCATTGCACACAACTTATAGGCAGACGAGACTGTGTGTGACAGGCTGAGGGAACGAACAGGGCCTGGTTTACCCTCTGCGGCTGCTGCACTCCCATTACCCCCCTGTCGCACCTGGCAGGCGAACACTGCTCCCACTAATTAAAGTGCTTTCAGTGAGTCTTTTTTTTTTTTGGTTACTTTAAAGTTTTTGGAAAAAATGATTGTAACCCAGGCAAAACGCGAGATTAACAAGAAATTAGGCCGGAGCGCGAGAAAAACCATCTGTGCAAATGCTCAGCGCTACAGCAAAAAAAATAAAAAAATAAAATAAAAATAAAAATCAGACAGGCTTGTTTGCATTGGATGCTTGGCAGCAATCATAACAAATTTGCAAATGCTGTGAACCACCGTCTGACTACGTGCATGACCTTTTGAGAAGCATGCGTTTCTCTTTTCAAGAGAGGTCATCAAAGTGGGTTATTTCAGTGCTTGCAAATGATTATCATAATCCCAAAGCCAAAGGAATTCCGTTTGTTCGCCGTCCAACAAAAGGTCCTTTGAACAATGAGACACTAACAAGGCCTGTTCATACAATTCAATTTTAAAATCCGACACAAGCAAAGTAATGGGTTCATAGCTACGTAACTTTTGAATGTGTAAACTTGAGCCTCAACTGAAAAAAGCACCCTAGCACGGGGTCATACAGTGAATTTAACAAGCGCGCGCCACAGGGATGCTGAATCACGCCCGGCCTGGCCGGACGTCGAAAGGCAAACCCGCGGGTTCCCCCCCTCCCCCCCCCCCCCCAGTTTCGGGTTCTTTAGGAGAACCCGGCGCCCAGGTTCTCCTCCGCCCACAGCCGCAGCTGGCGGAGGGAGGGCGGGCCGGCCTCGGCGCACATCTGGCCCAGGACCTCGTGCATGGCGGCGAGCAGGGGCAGGCCCAGGCTGGCCAGCTCGTACAGGAAGGCGTAGTCGTCGGCGCGGTCCCCCAGGTGGCGGCGGGCGGCCCGGGCCAGGCCCCGCGCCCAGCGGGAGAGGCGGCGGGGCGCGTCGCAGGCCACCCGCGCGGCGCGCAGCGGCCAGAGCAGGCTCCTCCTGAGGAAGGAAGTCACGGTACCTGGGGGCTGGCTCCGCAGGCTGCCCGCGGCCGAGCAGGCGCCGCCGCCGCCGCCGCCGTCGGGCGAAGACGTACGGGAGCTGTCCGTCGTTATCGCTCCCTGGGCCTCCTGAACGAGAGACAGAGCAAACACACGCGGGCATAACTCCCTTCTTTCATGCCACTCCTGATACATGTACCTCCATTCCAGCACTTATTGTTCTTTGTATTATTGTCCTGATGCTGTAGCTTGTAATGCCCACTAGTTTGACTTAGCATAGGTTAGGTCAGAGAGTGATGTTCGCTGCCTGAACTGGACTTAATGTGTTCATGGCTATGAATAACTGTACAAAAGGAGTATTGTACCTCATCGGACCTGTGTTTTGTAGTTGTTCCAATGAACTTTGGTATGCACTTTTGTACGTCGCTTTGGATAAAAGCGTCTGCCAAATAAACGTAATGTAATAAATCTGGCCATCTATAATTAAGCCCCATAGCAGTCCATTCCTATTAACTGATCTGAACTGAACTACACTAAGTAAGACCCTTCATTTTCCCATCAAAGAAAATTATAACAAATTATATAATTAAATTAGTTATAATATACAAATACATTTATTATGTATAGATATAAGTATTATACAATATTAAATATAAATATTAAATGATAAAATATAAATTATTATGGATTTATTTCCTTAATTAAGTACATGACACTGAACCGTAAGCAGTCAGAGTATTTTTTTAATCGCACTGTCAGGATGATGAAGGGATTTCACGGGTCAGAAAGCCGGATCACCCGTTTATGCAGCTACGCGCGGCGCCTATTATTACACTGTGGGCTGAGAACCGCTCGTCGAACGCGAGGAGAATGGAGACCGCAGGTTATTCACGGCATCAAATATCAATGAGGAACCTGCGTGGGTCTCTGCACTCAAATCGCAAGCTCTTCCTCCATCGCGTATTCTTTATTAGATATTACTTTATTGTTACTTAGTGTGCGACACCTCGGAAAGGGACTTCTTAATGGCTCGAAGTGAAGAAATGAAGAAATGAATAATGAATAAAATGCATGGAGATAAAGCTTGCCCTTGAGGCGCAGGAGTGGAGATCTTTTTTTTATGCGCACCCTTTCTTCGCGCACTAATGTTTTACCCAGGAAACATTAAAAAGCCAATTGTGAGGAAATCTGAGGAGGTGAAGATGGTTCTATCTCTGTTTGATACTATTCCCAATTCATATCACTGAACTCATTTCATTTATCTCTGCATTATTTTGCAATCGAATTTGACTTGAACCTAAAGACGACGTGAATGGCATGGTAAAACGGCACATTGTGTGTTGTGTTAAATGTCATTCGTTACCTTCTGTGGGTCTACTGTCCGCCTCTTGTACCTGATGCTCGTCTTCCGCTGAGCGAAGTGAAGCTTACAGTAAAACTTGCCTGCCGGCACAAAGGCATTCGTCAGATTAAGCACACGGCAAGAGGAGGACCAAGACTTCTGCTTTCTGTACCGTTCAAAGTCTGTCACAACAGCATCAGAGAGCAGCGTACACGAACACGTGTACACACGCACGCACACACATACAAACAAACACACACACACAGACACAAACACACACGCGCACACTCACAGACACACACGCACGCACGCACACATGCACACACGTACACATGTACACACACAAACACAAACACACACACGTGCACACACACAAACACAAACACACACACACAGGCACGCAACACATGCATGCACACACAAACACACACAGGCACGCACGCACACGCACAGGTTAAACCCACTGGGTTCGAAGCACAGTAGAGTAGCTGTGCGCACATCCAACCAGCTAGGTTACCAGCGGGGCACATTCGCTCACAAAAGGGCTCCATTCGTTTACGGGGGGATGTTGGGGAGGAGGGGGGGTGTGTTTTGCGCGGGGGCGGGGCCTACCCTGCTCGGAGTCGAAGGCGTGGCCGCCCAGCCGCAGCGTGGCGCTGCAGGCGTGGCAGCGGAAGCACTCGCGGTGGAAGAAGCGTCCCTCGGCGCTCAGACGCTCCATCACGTACACGCGCCTCCCGCAGAAGTGGCAGGTGTCGCTGCCGCCCAGGGTCTGGGGGAACTCCCTCCGCACGGAGCCCTGCGAGGAAGAGCGAGAGGGGCGCCGATGAAGAGTCCGGCCGCCAGGCGTCGCCGCGCTTCGGGACACGGGCCGCAGCCATGCTGAGGGGGACTCGCGGAGCGTACCGCCCCCCCCCACCTCCCCAAACACGAGTGGGCCCTCGCGCGCACCAGGTACTGGGAGGAGGTAATGATGACCTCACAATGGCGCGGTGGAAATTTCACAGAAAGAGCAGAGAGCCGAACGCGGACAGGAACGGCGGCGGCTAATGAACCATTACGGCGCTTTGGCGGGGGGGGGGGGGGGGGGGGGGGGGGGGGGCGTGAATGAGGTGCGATCAGCAGGCCCGCCATTTTGAGCGCCTGAAAGCCATTCCGAAATGACTGCAGCCATTAGCTTTTATTATTCGGGGATTGAAGCCATTTTTTTTCCCCCGGCCGATGCCCTCGTCCAGAGCAAATCACACAATGCGCAGTTTAGCACTGCGCGCTTCTGGAGCCTGCTGCTATAATAAAAACCCGCTAAGGAAAATAATAATCTTGACACGGGGCAGAATGACAGCACCGCGCCACCCGCGAGGTCAGGAGGACTCCAGCACCTCCGCGCTGTGCTCCGCTCCCATTGGCTCCCGGACTGGTGGGAGGGGACACACAGCTGGGGAAGAGCTGCCCCCCCCCCCCCCAGCTGAAAACTGCCAAGCTGGTAAATACACAGCTCAATGACATGCTGACCGCACACACAGATACACACACACACACACACACATATACACAATGAGGTGCAAACTCGAGCTTCAAAACAGCAGGGATTGATCCAGAGCGAAAGCGAGCAGTTTCATCGCCACGCATTACGCAGGCGATCAATGCAAGGCATCTACAGTTTTTTAGTTGCCAATTGTACTGCTTCCAAACAGCCCCAGAGGTCTTGGGTACAGGTACTGTACGCTATGATTTCCAGGCCGGGGGGGGGGGGGGGGGGTGGAGCTTCTCACCGTTCGCGGAGACGGCTTCTCCTGCAGGGGGGAGACAAACGGCACCCGCGTGACGATACCGCCATCACCCGGCTCCCGCCTCAGGTCTCCCCAAACATGGAGGGACTTTGTTCTTCGCAACAAGCTGCGTCAGACCGCGGGTCCCGCGCTCCCACAACACGCCGTTGAACGCGGTCCTCTGTTCTAGCTCGAAACGGGACACAACGAACGTAACCCCCGGGCTTGGCTAGGGCCCGAATCTCCAAACGAGCTTGCCCACGAGATCACAGCGCCAATGGGAATTTGAGATTGCGTAAGGACACAGACTGATAAATGCATACACGGTTGTGCTGCTTACATGGTTATACTACTGTAGTTTGGGATACAGGACCACAATACCCATAAGGACACAGACACAGGACATGTGTGTCATGTGTACTGTATGCAGTATGTGCTTATGGGAATTGTGGTCCAGTTGAGGTTAAGCGCAGAAGGGTACAACAGTAGTCCTCAACTGGGACTTCAACCCATTCCCTGAGCGTTACAAGCCCTGTTCCCTAACTGTTATGCTGCAATGCGGGCGACCATGCATTGCGGGGGCTGCTTACCGGCGAGGTAGGCGAACAGGCGGCTTTGGGCCTGTGATCGTTCTCATAGAGGGTGACTAGGGTTTCGGCCATTGCCCCTATGACCAATGACACCTTCCCCACAGTTCTCTGACCGTCGATGGCAAAGGAGGGAGAAAAGGAAAGGGGAAAAACAGAGAGAGAGAGAGAAAGTGAGAGAAGGAACAGGAAACAGTTACCGGCTCTCGAAGACAGGCTAGTCGAGGCAAGCGGGGTTAAAGGGCAAGAGATCTAAGGAAGAACAGCATTCCGCACCGAGACGTGCAACGCGGGGCAGGACTCTTCCCTAACGCGCGTCTGCGGGACCCCGCGCTCCCTCTCACGGCCCTGAGCCCATCCCCACGGCAGCCGGAGAGCCTCTTTCCTTTCGCCAAGGAGCCGAGACGACTTGGCTCCCTGTCTTTTTGAAGAAGGCGCTTCTCAAAACAAGCAAACGGGGCGGGGGAGCGCCCTGTCCAAACAAGACGGGGTTCAGGCTCGAACATCTGTTCGCAAAAAGCGAAGGAAAGCGAAGGAATGCTCTCTCAACGCTGCGGCTAGTCGAGCCGCCCGGGCGTCTCCTGGACGTAGCCCCTCTCCGCTGGCCAAGCGCTCCTCCCACATCCGCTGCTAACAGGAGCCCAGAGGAGGACGAGGAGGAGCAGCCCGTCCCACACACAGCGCGAAAGCACAAACAAAGAGTTTGATTGAGAAGCATCGTGCTAGGCTAGCGCTCCTAGCGCAGAAGGCTCTGACCGGCCAAGAACAACATCTGACTCTCGCATGCGAGGTGGACTCCACTTGTTCCTTCCGAGCTCGAGACGAAAAACGGCCGTGCCTCTCAAGCGAGCGAAGAATGCCGGAGGGCGTAAACGAAGCGACGCGTTCAGGCCGCGTTCCGCTGGTAACACAGCGCCTGTTTGGAGGAGGTTAAAGAGCTTTCGGCATGCTTTTGAGAGACCGGATACGGTGCAGCAACCAGAAAAAGCAGCGTGCAAAACGCAAGGCAAACACAATCACGGCTCACTGTCATAATACAAACGAGTTTCGTCTACAGCAAGCCTTCGACCGTTATTTATGGATAACACAAAATGGCCACCTGGCTAAACAGTCTAACGTAAAGCGGCACTTTTTATACCAACTAAAATAATACGTTAGATGGTCTAAATACATAACGCCCAATTTAATTCCAAGTTCAAAAAAACTGGCCTCACCAGATTTCAGTAGAGACCAGGAGAGGAGTGTTCTGTCTAACGGTCGACCATAGCGTACGCCGAAAGGCATGTGCAATCACAACTATAATTACAACTATAATTACAACGCACGGTTTCCTGCCCATTCCAGAAATCAGAGCGCATTGACAGGATGCTTTTATAAATAGCGGTGGGTTGGGCCACAGGAGCATCCCGCAACCCCTCAAACGGTTCTTCTTCTCTCCCGTGAAGTTTCTTATCTGCCGCTTCAGTCTCATTAGTGGGCGTTTATCCAATAGCGGCGAAGAGGAGGAGGAAAAAACGTTAGCGAGATAAAACGCCGAAGGGAAATGGAGAGACGCAATCACATCGGAGCACGTTTCCCCCGAGGGGCCTTCCAAATTAGCGAGGCGTGTGCTTCCGGCTCCATGCAACGGTCGCGTTCGGGCTCGTTCCGTCCGGCAAGGCCCCGGCCGGGAGGGCGGGACCGGGGAGCCGGTCCGGGTTTTACCTGCTGCTGGCACTGAGGAGACGGGGCGGAGTCGGGAGGCGGGAAACAGGAAGCAGCAGAAGAGGATTCTGGGGGACGCGGCGGCGAGGCGACTTTGGGCCTGGCGGCGTGGGGGCCAGGAGCGGGGGCGGGAGGGCCGGTCTGAGCGGGGACAGGGAAGACGCACGTTGGCGGCGTTCAGGGAATGGGGCCCGATGGGGACGGTCAGGGGGCAAGGAGGGGAGGAAATCAGGAGCAGGCCATGCGTCGGCATGCTGAGTCGGAGGATTAGCGGCGAACCCGCGGGAGCGCCATCGATCTGCATGCAGGAGCCCTCCGCGGCGCTCGCCCGGTTTGCTACCCTCGCAAACAATTCATTATGCGGAGAGAGAGGGAGATCGCAAGCGCGCCCGGCGTGGAAATAAAAAGCGCTTGCTCGGTGAAAGAGCAACGTGACTAACGGACGCAGCCCTAATTAGTCTTAGTTCTGTTTGAAAAGAAGAAGTGCCTGCCAAATTCCTCCAACAAACAAACTGCCCTTGTGTGTCTTTCGGCGCTAGGTTTGTGTATAATTTAGACCCGCGAAATGAGTAAACACAGCGGAAAAAAAGGCACCAAATTATTCCCCCGGGGGAACCGGTTTAGTTTTTTCCACTTGACACCTAGCTGGACGACCGTCGCCCCGGGACACCGCGGAACATTCCGTCAGCGATCCCTGCTGCGCTGCGGCCAAATCCCGACCGCTGTCTTCGCCGAGCAGCGGCTGAAACTGCATCAACAAGCCCACAGGCCTTTGGGGGGGGGGGGGGGGGAAGACAAGCCGCTCCACAGACATCCGAATATACAGCACCAGCACAGCCCTTTCCCACTGCCGAAACGGGCCGGATCAGATTTCGGGTGTTTTATGAGGGGGGTGATCTGATTACCAGTGTTGACCCATGGGTCAGACCGCTGGCGTGACACGACCATGTCAGCTGTGCGGTGGGGCTGAGTAGCTATTTCAGTGCTACTAGCACGAACTCAGGGGAGGGAAAAAAAAAAAAATGAAAAAAATGAGGCAATAAACAGGCGATAAACGAGGCGCAGGTGACGACAACGGAAAATAAACAGCAGCGGGAGGAGGAAGCGATGCGGGGTCTGCTTTTTTTTTTACTTTTGGGGAAAAAGCGCAGCCTTTGGACCGCGGAACGAGCCTGTGCGGCCGTCTCTCTCTCTCCGAGGCCGACGTTCCGCGTGACATCACGCGCCGCTCCTTCGATTGCGGGTCACGTGACCGACGTGAGGTCAGGCTGCAACTGGCCAATGGGACACGGCTTCAGCTTGGGCTGACCAGGGCCCGGGTCTAAAGTGGAAAAGGACCGTTACAGAACACCCCTGTCCCTGGCAAATCAGAAAAACCGCCTGGGGCGGGGGAAAAAAAAAAAAAAAGCCCTGTAATTGTCTCCTCGTCTGGAGACCGAAACGCGTAACGGAAAAGCAATTCAGTTTAACGGTTTCTGATTACGTGTTCACGTTTAATAATTCTGTCAAAAGCGGGCCGAGCACCTCGCTAAAAACAGCAAAACACTGTGCCCATTCATGCCTTAAAAGGGAATCTAGCAGGCAAGTGCTGGCAAAAAAACAAACCAAAAAAAACTCAATTTTGAGCTTTATGTTTATTGTGAGTAAGGGGGTAACGACGCACTTATCCCAGCTAACACATACCGTAATATTTTCATGCCTGTGACGAGGGTGTCGCGTTGCTGCAACGTTACGGGGACGTTAAGACAACGTTGCGGGTTTAGTTTGGGATGACGGCTAACGGTTAATGAGAGGATGCGGGACGGGTGCTGAAAAGGGGCCGAACGAGCAGCACACACGAACACGCGCTCCCGTGCACGGTCACGGGGCGGGGCGGGGCGGGGCGGGGTCAGATAGTCACCTGGGCCGGGAGGGTCTCGCAGCCCGAGAACAGGGCGCGGAGGTGAAGCGCCTTCTCCCTTATGCTCTTCTGGCGGAACTCTCGAGCGCTCTGGGTCTGCGCTTTCTTCTGCAGGGTCGGCACGGGCAAGGGGGACAGAGCGGCAGAGCGTCGGCACGGCGGCGGCACTGGGAGGGAGTTCCGCCTCACCTCGGAAACGGCCTCCGCCGGGCCGATCGGTGTTAAGCACAGACGCCGCTAGGCCGTTTACAGACCAATTAAATCAGGGCTCAATTTCCCCAGGAAAACAATGCTGCTTTTCTCTTGTGTTTTTCTCCCCCTCAGATATGGAGGGCACTGCCAGCATTGTAAGGCTGGGTCTGTTTCACACACTGATAGAGGCCATGGCCATGATGCATTATGGGAAAAATAAAGAGAGCCTGAAGCTTTGGACCCTAACAGAGGTATTTATAAAGAAGGCCAGACATCCCCAGCCACTGCAAGTCTTTTATATGATATTGATGGTTAATATGAGTGCACAAAGGGTCATACAGCCATTTAATATGTCTAATTTAAATTAGACTCACTGTGTGACTGAGTTATTCACTAATTAATGCTTTTTATTTTACTGTCCATTTAACACATAAAGAAAAATTTTTCATTAGACACTGTATATAATTAGTGAAACATTGACACTCAGTTTCTTTAACTGCAACTGTTAACTAAACCTAAACCCAGAAATAAAGAGAACAGTGAGTTTTCAAAATGTGGCCACAATCAATACACATTGAGTGCAATACACATGGAACAAGAAGGAAAGAGAAAGGAAAGAAGGGTAGGAGGGAAAAGACAAAGGGAGAGAGAAGGAAAGGAAGACAGGGGGAGGGGCGATCACCTGGCTGATCTTCTCGTCCAGCCGATGGAGCCGCTGTGTCATCCCCGACACGGCCAGCACCGTGGAGCAGCACGACGCCGGGGATTGTGGGTAATCTGCGGGGGCCGCACTGTCGGGCAGTGGTGGCGGCGGCGGTGGCAGCAGCGCGCGCGTTTGATTGGCCTGCTTGGGTCTGCTGGGAATGTGCAGTGGGCGGGGCGGGGGCGGAGCCAAGAGGCCCGGAGCGTAACTGGACCCGACGTACGACTGAAACCGGAAACACACGCGTAAGGGGGGGGCGGGGCGAGGCTGGGCCGTGATTGGTGGAGGGGGGAGCTTTGAGGTGTGTGTCTGAGGTGAGATTTCGAGTGAATATTTTGAGGGTGGGGGGGGTGGGGGGTTAGGGGGTGATTCTGGGGGTGAAATCTGTGAGCACCAGGAAAGGGGGCATCTTTAGTTCAGCATCTGGAGCTGCAGTTAAACCTGATTTACAGGCACTTTTTATGGGGGTGTATCTATTTTCAGGATATTCAGTGTCTATTTTCACATAGGGGCTTCCCCCCCCCCCCGCCTCATTGGAGGGGGTCAGTGAGGTTTGGGCCTGGGCGTGTGCCCAGCTGCCCTGGGGCGGCCTGCCCGTACCTGCCTCTTGGGTGGGGGCGGAGGCGGAGGCGGGGCAGGGGGAGGGGCCTGGTCCTTGGGGCGGGCGAAGCGGGGGTTCTCGCTCACGTCGAGCGGGGGGGGGGCCCGGCGGCTTGGCGTCGCCCGCGTCCGGCTCGGGCTTTTGGGGATTTCCGGGCGGCCGGGCAGGAGAGAGAGAAGGAAGAAAAGCGTTAGAAGAAAGGAGACAGGGATGAAGGCTGAAAGGTAAGAAACAAAATAGCCAGGTGGTCAGAGCCAGACTTGAAACATTGAAACACCGCAAACCTGGAAGCCACTGTTCGTTTCCCCACCATGCCACTTCCTGTACTGCGATGCCCTCTCTACATGTAACCCTCTACGCTCTGTTTCCTGTCTGAAGTGGAAAAGCACACGAGGGGGGTGGACTGTCTACTCTCCTTGTAAATAAATGAATAAATAAATAAATACATTTTTATAAAAAAGCAATGCACAGCAATTTAAAATGCCGGCCTTGATGCACACTAAGCCACTAAAGTGGACCCTTTCCAAAAGCTCCACCATGGTCTCCAGCAGTACTTTTTGAGCTTGTGAAATTTCAGGGCTCTGGGCCGGACCGTGCGGAGCAGGGAAAAGGGGTTTTCTGGATCCTGTGCCCACACACACGGGTCACAAAGGAAGAAACAAAATGGCCACCCAGTCACTATCAGACCAACACATCACCACAAGCTTGGGGCCATTTCACGAATAGAAACACAAAAATATACCATAAGAAGAGGCCAATTTCACTCATTTAAGCTTGTCATTTACCGGCTATCTAAAGAGCTTCCACAAACACATCCAGCCTGGGGGGCATTCAGGATTACGATAAAACTGCTTTTTTATCTTTTACCGTTTTATCTGCTGTCCCCTGCTACCTGCCACTCCAGGCCGAAATGCAAACCCAGCACAAGCTCTTCGCAGGAGCGCGAGCCGTGTCCACACCAGGAGGCCTGCGGGCGGACGCCGTCGGGCCTCCTCCAGGAGACAGAGCGACGACACGCCCGCCGTCTCCATGGCGACCGCGGCGCAGGGCGGTGGCGGGCGGAGGCTTCCAGGTCCTGTGCGGGGCCGCGGTGACGTGCAGCGGTTGGGCAACTGTGTGTGTGGAAATGGGGTGGGGTGTGGGGGGGGGGGATTTGGATCTAACATTTCACAACACTAGTCTCCTTTTAGGTATAGGGAAGTGAGAAGTTCAGTACAGTTTGTGTGTGCAAAAGTCGCTTCATTGACGTTGGCTTTTCCCCTAGCAGGTGCCAGCCAGTCTGTCTGTGGATGTGCCCTTACAAACGAGGGAACCGCACACAGGCTGGCCGCACCCTGCCTCTCCCGCACTTAGACACTCAACTCCCGAGCACGCCAGACACTGAGGTGTCAGATACATCACCTGTGATCTGCAGACCAACGGGATGAGCTACGATTAGCAGAAAATCCACAGTGAGACCATCCTAAGAAACCAGTGCTAATGTTAGAAGCCTGAGCGTAGTGTGAAAGTACTTACAGCCCAAACCGGCTATGCTTCACCTGTGCAACATTGCAATAAAAAGAAGCAAAAGATGCTACAGTGTCACTGTGAGTATTAAGTAGATGATGCCCATAAATGCATTGGTTCTACATCACACGCCACTGAAAGTCTTTACGGTAAAATAATCACTCACAGCATGATCTTAGCATTCAAGCACCACTGATGTCCATTAAAAGCAACGTACACAAAGACTTTCTGGTGCAGTCTATGAGGAAGCAGACTCCCTACCCACATCCAAAACCACACCGCAAAAACCTAAAAATAAGCGAGTCTCATATTTAGACTCAGATTTGCCAACGAAGTAAGAAAATTTCACCGGTCAAGCAAAATTTCACGCTCAAGAGAGAAAAAAAGATTTGAAGTCTCATTACAAGTCTAAAACCCTCATTACAGACTTTGTTTGTTTTTTTAGTTGCAGGGCACCTGCGTAGCAGGGTGTTCATTTCCCCACCATGCCACTTCCTGCATTGCGACGCCCTCTGCGCTCCGTTTCCTGTCTGAATCCGGTGAAAAAGCACACGAGAAGGGTGGACTTCCCACTCTCCTTCTAAAAATAATGATAAAAAAAGCAACGCGCAGCAATTTAAAATGGCGGCCTCGACGCACACTGCGCCACCAAAATGGACCCTTTCCGACGGCTCTACCGCAGTCTCCAGCGGCTCTTTTGGAGCTTGTGAAATTTCAGGGCTCTGGGCCGGACCGTGCGGAGCAGGGAAAGGGGGTTTGCTGGAGCCTGTGCCCACACACGGGTCACAATGGGACGCATTCAGACAGGATTACAGGCCTCACCTCTCCGGAGGGCTGGATCTGCGCCCACCCTCAGGAGGAGGGAAAGGCCACAGAGTCAAAACCCCTGGCTGTCTTTTACAGGGTAGATTATGCCAACATTAATATCCTAAATATCACAGACGGAGCCCTCCTACAGAGCCACTTCTCAATAATAATAATAACAATAATAACAATAATAATAATAATAATAACAATAACAATAATAATAATAATAATAATAATTATTAAAAATTGCATTTGCATTTTTCTTTTCTAAAACCCAACAGTATGTTACATGCTTCACATTCTAACGTGAAGAATACCCTGACTAATTAAACCTGTCATTGCAAAAGAAACTCGAATTTGAATTCATTTTACAACAGACAGAGGAAAAAACATGAACGCAAAACTGCAATGACGGGACATATGAGCGTATCCCCCTTATGGTCTATGAGATCACCGTTAAGAACGATAAGATGGAAACCCTTTCGCGTCTTACACAGTTAGCATCTGACAAGGCCCAGAAACCCCTAAAAAAGCTCTTCTCCAAGTTGGACCAACCCTCATGTGACATTAGAACTTGCCTGACCATAAGTCAGAAACCGCAGTGGAACTGAAGACCACCAGAATCAGGCCAGTCACCCACAGCAGAAGAATACAACAGCCCAATGAGAACGGCCATATGCCTGCGGAGACCACCTTCGGGATGGACGGCCTCCAGATCGACACAAGAACACCTCCATCGCCACGGAGACTGTCCTCACCATGGAAACCGCCCGCCGCGAGGAAAGCGTCCAGTGCGGCGGGGCGTGGCGCCGGGGCGGTTCTGACCTGTCTGCGAATGGTGCAGGTGGGGGCGGCGTTCTCCTCGAATTTGGCCAGCAGCTGGGTGGCCATGGACCGGACTTTGTTCTCCTTCTGCTCTCCGCCATCCCCGCCAGAAGGAGCGCTCTGACTGGAGAAGTTGGTCGCCTGTCAGGAAACGCAGACCAATCAGAGGAGCCGGGAGTTAAACCACAGCAGAGAGTTTGCACAGGAAACGATCCCTCTTTCACACGGTACACCGCAAACTACTACTGTACAAATACACCCAGAATACACTGTAAAAGTCTCAAACACTTAAAGATAACCTAGCGCGAGTCTTCCTGAACACTGAACACAGGAAACGATGACAATTATGTTTAGCGCTTTAAAGTTGGAAAGAAACGGACCTCTTCCAGGTAATTACAGCCCTTTCTTCGCCTTTTGTTGGCGGAGTCGCTGTCCTCCAGCTTCTTGTCATCCTGAAAGGAAAGGAGTTTGGCCACTCTTTAGTTTAGACGGGGCGACCCTGCGCCCGTGTGGAAGCCGCTCGAGCGTGTCGAGTTACCCTCGGCAACATCAAACGGGACGGCTTTCCCTACACCGCCGCTATCGGCTACAGCGCTAAGCGGCCTGCTAACGACGGAACAGGCTGTACGTCAGTTACAAACTTTAAAAAACACTGAAATTCTCACTCTCATCTGTGAAACTAAGATGATGCCGTCGCACTCTGAAGACATTAGGGTTAGTCAGGCTCCGTATCTTTAAAAAGGAAGCTTTGTTTCTGGAAGTTTCCGTTAAAAAAACAAACTGCAGTCGGGAGGGTGGCGAAGGCGGACGTTACCTTGGGTATCCGTTTTCTGGGCAGTGTTAGGTTCATCAAGTTGTAAACAGAGTTGTCCGACTTTGATGAATAGTCCTCATTGTTTTCATCGGTCTCTCCTTTGGAACCTGCAATAAGGCATGTTACCGTTATGGAAATTCCTTTTGATACTCGATACAACCGCAGTGCCCAATTATCAATGCTAAATTAAGCAGAATCCAATATGCATTTAAATCACGTTTTGAGGGAAACCTAATACCGCAGAACTGGGGAATGGCTGAGGAGGAGGTCAGGCACTACTCTTAATTGCCCAGGAATAAGATAAGATGTTTTTTTTTTTTTTTTTTTTCTAGAAAGTGCTCAGAAATGACAAGAATGCATAATAATCAAGTCGTAGCAATTTGTCATTAAGTCACCGCGGCAACTCATTACCGGATTCCGGAAGGGCGAACGACGAAAGAATTCTGCGCATTCCACACCGGCCTCAAGATCTCCTCCGGTAGCGACGCTCCAGATAGCCGCATGCTAATGCGTTTCTAATGAGCCGCTAGCAGCGGCGCGCTAACCTGCGCGCGGGACAAACACGCATTCTTCAGATTCCGGCCCCCCGAAACGGAGAGGGCCGCGACGACGTTAGCGCTCTTCCCTCGAGGGGCCGAGGACAATGGGGCTCGCTCAAGGTGTCCTTAGAGAGGGTCTTAAGAAAGCGGGACTGGCCCGGAGGCTGGGAAAAGGTGAACGCGCGTTCAGCACTCGAAACACAATGCGCCGGTACTTCCTGAGGCGGCACTTGTTTCAGCTTTCCAAGACGTGCATCTTATTATTTCCTCCATGTTTTTTCCTCCATTTTATTAGCGGCTACGATAAGATGGTGGGGAAAGAGAGGCATCGTGATCCCTGTAACAGGTGAGGCTCCTCCCACTCTGGGGTCTGAACCAATAAAAATTCAATGCAGATAAAGTGTATGACTGGTTGTAGTCAATGAGCCAATTTGTTTGGGGTTCACGAAGCCTGTACCCCCATGTTAGTTTGCAGTTTTAATTTCAAAAGAGGATAGAATATGTCACTTTAAAAACTACTGGTGAAGGAGGACAACAGGAAGGCAGTCTTACAACGCAGCAGCTGACGAGATGGTTAGATTATTGCAGTGATAAGTGAGTCACAGAAACTCGTGTGAATCAGACAAAGAAAATAAACAGGAAGTGAGATCGACAGAGTCGGGCGCGGGTGGCGGGGGCGGGGGGCGGAGCCGGCCTACCTGCGGCGGGTAAGGGCGCCCCGCGGAACAGCTCGTAGAACCGGGAGAGGTACACGACCATGCCGAGCTTGTCCGGCTCGCCGGCGGCGGCCATCTCGTTGCCCGTGGTGACGGGCGGGATGCCGAACTCCCGCTCGGCCGCGTCGAAGGCCAGCTGGTTGTTCGCGGCCGCGTCCTCCTCGTTGAGCGAGTCGAAGTCGCTGCGGGGGCGCAGAGAGGGGGAGGGGGAGGGGGGAGAGACCGGGGGCGGGACTTAAAAACCACAAAACCGGCGTACGCGCTACGACCCGCTGCGACGTTTCGGAGCCCCCCCCCGCGCACCCTGCTGTCGCCCTCTCCCGTGCCTCGCCCTCTCGCACGCGCACCCGGACGCTCTGACAGCGCCCCGTCCCCGAGGGCGGCAGTGTAGCACAGTGGGTAAGGAACTGGGCTCGTAACCGAAAGGTCGCAGGTTCGATTCCTGGGTAGGACACTGCCGTTGTACCCTTGAGCAAGATATTTAACCTGCACTGCTTCAGTATATATCCAGCTGTATAAATGGATACAATGTAAAATGCTATGTAAAAAGTTGTGTAAGTCACTCTGGATAAGAGCGTCTGCTAAATGCCTGTAATGTAATGTAATGTAATGTAATGCCCCCTCTCCCGTGCCTCGCCCTCTCGCACGCGCACCCGGGCGCTCTGACAGCGCCCCGTCCCTGAGGGCGGCAGTGTAGCACAGTGGGTAAGGAACTGGACTTGTAACCGAAAGGTCGCAGGTTCGATTCCCGGGTAAGGACGCTGCCGTTGTACCCTTGAGCAAGGTACTTAACCGGAATTGCTTCAGTATATATCCAGCTGTATAAATGGATACAATGTAAAGTGCTATGTAAAAAGTTGTGTAAGTCGCTCTGGATAAGAGCGTCTGCTAAATGCCTGTAATGTAATGTAATGTAATGTAATGTCTTGTGGTTCTGGATCAGTCATTAACCGCTGTGACAGACTGAATAAACGGTCCTCTGAGCGTTACGGGACGCGGCGACGCTATCAAAGCCGGAACGGCCTCTTTTCTGCCCCGTTTCTTATCTCTGGTACCTACGGAGAGGGGAGCGCGTTTTCAGGAAGGAGGCTCATGTACGTGTCAGCTTCCAGGCGAGGCCCCTGAGCCAGTCACGGCTCAAACCTTTCTCTGCTCCGTTTGGCTTTTACGCAATCAGGGTGCAGGGAGGGGGGGGGGGGGGGGGGGGGGTGAGGTTCGCAGAGGGTAAACAGAGCAAACACCCACGCAGCTCTCTCTCGCAGGTAATCGCTCATCTTAAAAAAATAAATAAATAAATCCACCGCAAGACAGGGCTGAGAATTCCAGAGCCTTCCTTGAAGACGAACGCGAAACCTGCGCACAATCAACGAAGGAATTTAAAGCGCTCCCATGACAAGAGCCTTCATTTAAAAAAATTTGTTTCATGGGCAAACACACAAGGTTATCTACAGCGCAAAACCTCTTCAGCACAGTATCCAAATTATGCGAGCCAAAAAGTGTTCGACGGTGGGGGTGCGCTGCACACGTGCGACCAAGAAACACGTGTCGCCTTTTCAGTCTCTCAAGCTCATCGGTCCTGAGGTGGCTAACGCTAACGCAGCGTGTGTTGTGACATACACAACGGCTACTGCGATATCTTACGAGCCCCGAAGCTGTCTGTAGTGTAAACAACGCATGTCCTGCGGCGAGCCCAACACAAATATACAACCGGTCTTCTGACGCAGTGCGGGTTTTGAGATGTGTGTAAACTGCAAAATGTAGTGTAATTATGTTATGTGCGTCATGAGTTATTGTATGTGTATTAAGATCTGCAATGCGTGTGCAGTGAGTTTCGATAGATAATGTAAATTGGGGTGCGTACAGTTGTGCTGTGCAAGTTGAAATGTGTCCAGTGATTATTGCAGTGGCAGTCTAGCTCATCTGTGACAAGTACGCACAGTACGTTGTGATACACAATATCAGTTGTGATGGCCTGTCGATTTGCGATGTACACTGCACTGAGGTATAGACAGTGTGTGTGACAATACACACAAGAAGCTTGCGATACACAAAGTGGGCGTTGTGAAATACAGAGAATGTGCTGAGACATACAAAGAGCGCATTGGTACATGCACAGAAAGGGTTGTTGTGAATGAAGCATGCGTTGTGATACACGTGCGTGTGTGTGTGTGCGTGCGCGTGGCGTGTGTGTGTGTGTGTATGTGGCGTGTGTGTGTGTGTGTATGTGGCGTGTGCGTGTGTGTGTGTGTGTGTGTATGTGGCGTGTACGTGTGTGTGTGTGTGTGTATGTGGCGTGTGAGTGTGTGCGTGGGCGTGTGTGTGCGTGCGTGTGCGCGCGGTCTCACATGAGGTCGGCTCTGAAGCGGTGGACGAGGGCGCAGAGGGCCAGGCCGCTCTTCCAGGACGAGGCCAGGTCGCACACGCTCACGTTCCTGTAGCCCTCCGTCTGCTTCTGACACCAGGTCAGCAGCCTGCTGGGCCGCACCTCGGACTCTGCCACGGGGTGGGGGGGGAGAACCAGACCGAAAAAGGAAGAGGCAGTGAGGCTACGGCATCGATGACATCACTCCGTGGCACAGAAGCCAAAAAAAAAAAAACCCCAACAAAAACAAAAAACCACACGCGATGAAATGATGAAATGAGGTCATCCTCTTTCAGGAGGAATAACCGGGGGGGGGGGGGGGGGGGGAGAGCAGCCAAAGTGAACGAGGAGACGGAGACCTGGGGCGCGAGCTCCTCCGGTGGGCTCCTGTCGGGACACGCCAGAGCCTGCGGCGGCGCGCGGCGCGGCGGATATCGTTGTTAGCGGAGGGCGTGCGCGCTAGGGCTATTGTTCACCGACTCGCCGCAGACGTCTCGGGGCCAAATCCGCAACCAGATCAGCATCATAATATTTGGACGGCGTTTCCGACGTTTCCAGGAAACCGCGCCTTCCCCGACTCTTCGCCGAGGTCGCGGAGAACCGTGCGGAGGCGCTCGACCGAAAGCGGGATCGGAGAAAGACGGGCTGAACTCCCGACGAACGTAGAAAAAAGATATTTCTTGACGCGGCGCTGAGGGATTTAGCTTCCGCGCTAGCCCGCGCCAGAATGCCAATTCGTCCCTTTTTGCGACTCCACCTTGAACCCGGGTTAAGCTGTGGCGGGTGACAAAGGAATCAGGACAATAGCCTTTTTTCACCCACGGGGCCGCTGGGGGACGAGACAGACGTCCCCTACGGAAACCCCGACCGCCGACGTGCAGCGTAATTACATTTATAACGATAAGCGTTTTAATCCGCGAAAGCTCATCTCTATTTTAACGGCGGACGGCCGTTGGCATTTCACACAAAAGCCGATAGCGCGGAGATGTGGACGCGGTTGACCGGAGAGCGTTCTGCTACGCCCCTCGGCAAGCCCGCCGGGCATCCCAAACCTAAAGTCCCCGCATTAATCCGCTCGGAAAAACAAACCTCGGACGGCGTCTGACTTCGCGGCGCGAAGATGAACTGCCCGACTTCCAAAGGGTAACGAGCCGGGCCGCTTCTATTAGGGAGTCGCAAAGTCCCTCTCGCTTCTGGGTAAGCTCCCCTCATTAGCTTCAGAGAGCTCCTAAGAGCAGCGCGGGGGGAGGGGGGGGGGGGCGAGGGGTGCTTGAGATGGAATTCAGCGTTCTGACCCCCTGGGGAGGGGCCGGGCCAGACTCAGAGAGGGAGGGGGCGGACTCAGAGAGGGAGGGGCCGGACTCAGAGAGGGAGGGGCCGGGCCGGACTCAGAGAGGGAGAGGCGGACTCAGAGATGGAGGGGCCGGACTCAGAGAGGGAGAGGGAGGGGCCGGACTCAGAGAGGGAGAGGGAGGGGCCGGACTCAGAGAGGGAGGGGCCGGGCCGGACTCAGAGAGGGAGAGGCGGACTCAGAGAGGGCGGGCCGGACTCAGAGAGGGAGGGGCCGGGCCAGACTCAGAGAGGGAGGGGCGGACTCAGAGAGGGCGGGCCGGACTCAGAGAGGGAGGGGCCGGTTCCGCAGGCTTTTTGAGAGCTCACGCCGGAGGTAGCGCCGAAGAACCCGGGCCGGCGGAACACGTGAGTTTAGTATTCTCAGCTACCCGCACCCGGCCCACCTCGGGAATCCATCTGCGGGTGAGAGGGACTGGAGAGAGGCACGCTGCGCTCAGGCCTCAGTGTGTACGGAGGGAGGGAGAGAGAGAGGAAGGGTGAGGGAGGAGAGGGAGAGGGAGAGAAAGGGAGAGGGTGAGAAGGGAATGGAGAGGGAGAGGGAGGGGAAGAGAGAAAGGGAGAGAGAGGGAGCGAGAGAGAGAGAGGGAGGGAGAGAGGGAAAGAGCGGGAGGGAGGGAGGGAGAGAGAGGAAGAGAAAGGGAGAGAGGGAGAGAGAGAGAAGGAAGAGAGAGAGAGGAAGGGAGGGAGAGGGAAGGAAAGAGAGAACGGGAGAGGGAGGGGGAGAGGGAAGGAGGGAAAGAAGAAAGAGGAGAGACGGGAGGCGGAGTGTGGAGACGCGCTGAGCCAGCGCAGCACTGACTCACCCCGTCGAGAGAGATTAACTGGTCTGCGCACCGAGCTGGCTCTCTCCAGGGAGCAGGGCTGCAGCTCCCCGGTGATGTAGAGGTGCTTCACCTGTGGGGGGGGAAGGGGGGGGGGGTGAGAGAGAGATGAGAGAGCGAAAGAGACAGAGTACGAGAGAGAAGGAAAAAAAGAGAGGGGGAGAGAGGGAGGGGGGAGAGAGGGAGAGTGTGTTATCAGGGCCACATGCTATACGTTAAAGAAATGTGGAAACAAATGAGGTAAGAATGAGAAGTGAAATCCGAGCCTTTCCCTTTGCCTCGAAAACTCAGTTTCAAGGTGGCATCAACTCTAGGATGTTGAAGAACCAGGAGAATGGCACTAAATTACAACACATTTACAGAAATTTACCGAGTGAATAGTTTCACTGTGTACTTCCATCTTACATTGTAAAGTAGTTACAGTGCTTCCAGGCTGATACAGGACAGCTGTACACACATTGATACAAGGGAAGTGGAAGGGTTCTGTCAGAGACTCACCTGGTGAGGTCTTACACAGCTGGAGTTGAGGTTGGGGTACCGGGTCACTGGGTCTACGGTGTACTGCTCAAAGTTCTTAGTGATGTTCTCTGGAGTGGTCTGGGGCAAGAGCCTGTAAATGCTTTCCCTAGAGACAGACGATTGAATGGAAAGCACACCCATTAACTAACCCGCAACCAAATCAATTTGCATGCGTATTATACACAAAAATGCACCACAAAATGACTTCAAAGAACATATCTCTGAGGTTGAAGGTCTGACAGAAAAAAAAAAACATTTAAACATATTTTTCAAGATGTGAACTTTGTCTGCATCACAGACAAAGATTAAGGTACAGACCCCACTGGGTAATCTGGGGAAACTAAAACAAGGAAACAAAACAAGCACGTATTTGATGATGTCATCATTACTAAAGCCTTCTTTCTATCTGTTGTGGGAAGGCACGGTGACATGGCCAGTTCGTCATGGCAACAGCGCACCCCCCCCACCCCCCCCCCCCCCCGTACTGTACCTCTCTGCCAGGATCTCCAGGGGGGTTCTGCCCTGTGCCCAGCTGCGCACCATCCAGGCTGTGTCGAAGGCGGCAAGGAACCCACGGGCACACCCAGTTCCCATCGGCCAGAAGGGCTGCAGGACAGAGAGCAACCTGATAGGACCTGACCCAATGTGACCACGCCCACTCACCTGATCCAATATGACCACGCCCACTCACCTGACCCAATATGCCCACGCCCACTGACCTGACCCAATATGACCACACCCACTGACCCAACCATGGCCACTGATTCGACCCAATACGACCACACCCACTGACCGGACCCAACATGACCACACCCACTGACCTGACCCAATATGACCACGCCCACTGACCTGACCCAATATGACCATGCCCACTCACCTGATCCAATATGACCACACCCACTGACCTGACCCAATATGACCACGCCCACTGACCTGACCCAATATGACCACACCCACTGACCTGACCACACCTACTAATTCGACCCAATACAACCACACCCACTCACCTGACCATGCCCACTAATTCAACCAAATATGACCACACCCACTGACCGGACCCAACATGACCACACCCACTGACCTGACCCAATATGGCCACGCCCACTGACCTGAGCACACCCACTGACCTGACCCAATATGACCACACCGACTGACCTGACACAAAAATGACCACACCGACTGTCCAGAGACCAGTAAAAACCACACCCGCTAGCATATACAATAACTTTGCATACACAGCTTGTAATAAAAGTATAATAAACTGAAGGACTTGATCACCAAAGCAGGTAAAAAATTACATAAGGGCTTTATCTGCGCTGTTGTTTATTTTTTTAATACAAAAGGTGTTATAAAGCAAAAAGTAAAAGGCCAAAGGGTATTCCTGCAACCTGATCCAACTGACACAAGGGGAAACAGCCGTTCCAGAAAAGGGCTGCCTTATTTTCACCAAACCCCCCCCTTCAAACAAGCGGCAGCAGGTCAGGAATTTATCACTGCGACCGGTCGTGCGCACGCACGCCACATACCTGCGCGTAGGGAGAGCCTGCGTCTGGCAACCCGACGGAATTTGAGCCCGGCTCCGACGACAGAGACCGGCAGGTACCGTTCAAAGTCTGACGCGTCGTTTCGATCTGATAAACGCCGCTAGCGTTCCGGGCTAGCGTCGGGGTGTTCGCACGCGTCCACGGGCCGCCGGGTTGCCAGGTTGCCGGGTTGCCAGCGTTCGAGTAGCGCGGAGAGGCGATGATAACCCGAATCAATGGCCTCCCGGAGACCTTAGACCCGGAGCGACCGGCCGACGACGGCCACGACTCACTATCCACGAATAATGAGGCCGGTGGGAAAAACTGCCCGGTAACTCGATGGCGTGTCATTTGCTGAAGTAACTCAGCGAATCACCACAGCAGAAGATAAAAGTTTGATTGGAAAGCAGAAGCGGTGGCCAGACCTTGACTCTTCCAATTCTCTGTGACGCATACAAATACAAATGGATCCTCTTTACACTTTACAGCCCAGGCAGAGGAAGATTGCTCAAGCCTTTATTGGCATAAAGGGGGGGGTAACTCACCCCTTCGTGTCTGATCTGAATTATTGTTGCAGACTGAATTGATAAAAAAACTACAATACTAAAACACTAAGGTACCAGTCAAAGGCTCTGCGCCAGTTTGCTTTGAAACAAAAACGATTATTCATCTCGCTTTGAAAAAATCTCTTTTTCGTCTTTGGTAAAAGGAGTACAAACCTATACTTTCTGCAGTCAGATTTTTTATATTGATTTCAAATACCTGATATTATTTTCGCCTTTCAAGATTTCAATGGCTTATCTTTCAACACAAACCAAACGGAACCATTCACACACAATGGAAAATCTATAAACCAGAAAAGATAATTCGGGGAATAATATTGAGTGGTCTCTAGCCTACTGGTCATCTGAGATGGCAATGTTCCTTTTTCACACGCTACGGGGTCCCCCACGAGTTACAGCAGGGACCCATTATAATTCAGCTGAACCAGCCAGAAAAGGGGTCCTGCTGCTGTATTAATATGGTCCTTGGTAAAAATAAGTACCACATTAAGTAATGAGCAGCAAGTAAGTGTGTTATTTTTATTTATTCTATAATAAAACACAATTTTAGGGCTTCTTCAGCTTTATTTGAAATGACAGTGTAAAGAGACAGAAAGAAGGCAAGCGAAAAAGGTCACGTAGCTGGATTTGAACCCCTGACTTTGTAGCTTGTAATGAGTACATGGTCACTGCTCTACAGGCCGTGCCACGGGACCCACCCCCCCGTCAGCGAGTCATCTCTACATAAAGATCCGATCCGATTGGGCCGAACGGCGCACGTGTACCTCCAGCAGGCTGTCCCCCACGAGGGCCACCAGCAGCTGGTGTCCGAAGCGCTCCCGGACCAGGGCGGCGTTCTCCGAGGCGTACATGCAGGTGAAGTCGAACATGGCCACGTCCGGCTGGCCGCAGTGGTTGATGGCGAAGTCCAGCGAGGGCAGCTGGTAGTTGGTGCCGAAGTCGGCGGCTTCGCGGGCGTAGGACTGCAGCGCCTCCTGGTTCACGTTCTCGCTGCTCAGGAGCATCTCCGTGTCGATGTAGTCCTGGAGCCCCCACACAAGAGAGAGAGAGACATAGAGAGAGAGAGAGAGAGAGAGAGAGGGAGGGAGATAGAGAGAATGTCCATTCAATGGTTCACAACTGTCAGCTCATTTCTGTGATATTCCCCTTTACCTTAGCTAAGAAATGTCAGAATTAATAACTGAAAATGTTAATTGCTTAAAACATTATTTACACTGCAAAGTTTTCTCTAGCTGAATTACAACACACTTCTAAAATGATTAGTCAAAATTTACGCATTGTCTGGCTTGCTGACCACACACCTTTCTGTATTTTGTAGGGAATATTTTAAAAAAACACAGCCTACAGAAAATGATACGAAACTGTTGGACAGAAAGAATCCAGCTATCTGGATTTTTGCAGCGATTTGTGTCTTAGAGTCTCTGAGGCCCGTCTCAGTATTCTGCTTCCTGTTAAGATGGCGGCCCATGACTTTACCGAAGACGCAAACCAGAGGACACGCTCTCCCCACTTCTACCTACCCCACCCTCCACAAACCATACAGCTCAGCAGGGTTCTGCACTCAGCCTTCTAGAGAGCTGCAGGGTATGCAGGTTTTCTGATTTCCCCGTAAAAACCAGACAACAGATTAGACCTGAGAAAACAACTGAGATGAGCCAACTGTGTCAACAAGAGCTTGATTTGATCAATGACGTACCAACAAAAACCAGCAGACCCCGTGTCACTCCCGGACCACGGTCCAGGTTCCCCAAAAATATGCGGCCCTTCAAAGGTTGAGGGAAGAAAGAAAGCTTTCCCTGGGTTGTTAGCCCGGAGCAGACCTCGCCTGCTTTCGACGGGAGCTAAAGCGTCACCCAAACGCAGGCATCGCCATCAAATGCGCAAGGCTTCGCAAACCACATGAAAGAACACTTCACAGACCTGCTGGGGGCTTGTAATTTAAACAGTGTGCGATGTCTTAAATAGCGCCCTGTATTTAGTAAATACGCTTTCACTGTCATTATACGAACCATTTACCGCCAACGAAAGGCGTTTCCTTCGGCTTTAAACGTCAAACGTGAAAAATCTGACAAATGAAGGCAGTCGGGCCATGACGAGGTCTTAGCTGTGAGTACCCGCCCCGCAGACAGTCACTCTCGCACGCAAAGCAGGGATTCGGGAAGCCGACCTCACCGACAGAATGCTAAAGTGCCCTTTAGAGAGAGTCGTTCATTTGTCACAAATGAGAGGTGCCACAGAACGAGCTCGCGATTCCATTAAAGACGTGTTTCGCTAATTCCCGTCTCGCAGGATACGGGCACAACTTCTTTATGTGACGTAAGTCGTTATCCGGATAATTAACGGCATAAATTATTCTGTGAAACAGGCATTACAGGTGTGATAAGGAGCATGAAAATCACCTTGTACAGCCTTTTAGATGAACCCCAGAGGAGGTGAAGAGACCAAATCTAAATTATGCATTCATGACATACACACAGGTAACTGCCAAAATTAAAGGAAGCACCGACCACATAATCTCTCTCTGTAAAGTTCTCAACAGACAGGAACTTCCAGCTGACACCCTAGATTGATTTGTCTTCCTAAGATCCACAGTTTATTTTTCCCCCCTTGCAGGGTACATGAGTGCAGTTTTGGGGAGGACAAACAAACTGAAGCACTTCATAACTCAGCAACAAAAAAAAAAAACAATCTAAAAACAACACAACACACTGTAATGTTGCCTAAACACTGGCCAGTACTGACAGACTACCAGGCGCACTGTACGAGTAAACAATTTTTATTTTATAATTATTTCGCATTATCTCATTAATTTATGTTTAACATGTTTAAGTAGACTTTCTTCTGTAGACATTTGGAGGGGGCGACACCCCAGCGCCCCGCATTAATGAACCGGTCTTAATATCAAACCCTGGTCTTAATATCAAACCCTGGTCTTAATATCAAACCCCGGTCTTAATATCAAACCCCGGTCTTAATATCAAGGGCCATGCATTTCACTATGCTAAAGTCTACACAACAAGGGACATTCAATAAAAATAAATTATATTATTAATGAAAATATTTTCACTGCAATATATTTTAGTCATCCAAGACACTTGTATTATTAAAAAAAATCAAACACCAGGTCTCAGGAGGATATGTAGTCAACTGATTTATGGTCGCTCATCTGTTTTTCTTGGCACCTGCAGCATATCCAACAGGCAGACCTCTGGGTCCAACACTATGCACTTTCAACCTTAATTGCCCTCAGTTGATGATGATGTCATTCCCTCAGACTTCACCTCAGCCACAGTTCCTCCTGAAACACCAGCAGGTCCAGCAGCCTCGAGCCACTGGAGCTCCTGCCGAAAGTGCCCCAGCAACAGCCCGTCTCACAAAGCCGACGACCTCTCTCTCCTTCCAGCCACGGCATCCAAAACAACGGCTGCACACAACCAGGAGCATGCTGGGTTGTTAACTGCTAACTTTAACCCAGGAACCACACCTTTGGGGAAGCGCCTGTTTCCAGTGTATTTGTACCCCCTCGCTCATTAATGCCTTTCCTTTATTTCGGCAGGGGGTGCGTACGTAACGCTACATCCACCGGTATTTATAGCAATGACACGTCCTGACATCTGCTTCTTCAGCAGGCCAGCCTGATATTACGTTTCCGAACGAGAGAGCAAACAGATGTCGCCCCGCCTGACTCAGTGACTCGGCCTAACAAACAGGCAGCGAATCACGCGCGGCGTTTCCGGCTATCGTTCACATCCCTGAAGGAAAAGCTTAAAATAAAAAATAAAAAACATTTACTATGCTTCTGTAACATGCTGTACAGACTGGGAGCGTTTTTGTGAATCAAGTCAGGGCGTGACTCACAGGGACCCGGGCCAGCGAGGCCCGGGAGCAAACCTCTGGCGGCAGGACGGGGGCGCGTGTGACGCACGTCCAGTTTTAAACACGCGCTCCTCCTGGGTTTCGCGAGCGCCGCCGCGCGCGCCGGTACTGCAGCGCGTCGTTCAGCCGGTTTGCGGTTCGCTGGCAAACAGAGCTCCTCTCTGGGCTAACGGCGTTCGGCCGACTCCGCTAACGCTACCTTCGCGCTACGCCGCGAGGCAGGAGGTAACCGAAGCGCGGCGCAGGAATAAAAAAAAAAGTACGTCGTGTTTTTTAAAAAAATTGACCGTGCACGTTACACGGAGAAAATGAGGCGGAAGCCGCACGACGTGACGTAATGGGAGAGCAAGCGGGAAAACAATCGAAGAAATGAAAGAAATAAAACCGAAGCTAATTGGCAGCAGCATCACTGGCGACAGCGTTGGCCCGCGGCATAAACATTTATCACGATTACTGACCGCCGTTAAACAGCAAAGCAAGGGAATTTTAAAAAAAGGGTAGTGCAGGGGTGATTTGAACACTGTAACGAGGAGGGGGGCGAGTTAAAGCAGGGGCGGGGGTGCCTTTCAAGACCTTAATGGGATGGCTGTTTAAACAAAGAAGGACAGTGATTTATACACCGTAATGAGGTGATTGTTGCACTGCGGTGTGGGGCCTGTCTTTAGCTGGGGGGGAGGAGGAGGGGGGGGGGTTTGGAGGGGGGGTTGATGAACCAGCGAAAGGCCGAATGAGTGCTCACATGAATGATGACTCCCTTGTCCAGCAGGCTCTGCTTCTTGGCCGTCATGACGAAGTAGTGGGTGTTGTCCTTGTAGTACACGATGTTCTCCAGATCCACCCCTGAGAGGACGGGAGACGAACGACTCCGATTAGCGCCCGGGGCGGGAGCCAGCGGGGATTCGAATCCATTTGCCTCTCTGACAACGGCAACGGTGTGCACCTGAGATAAGTGTGGGGGGGGGGGTTCCTGTGCCTGTTTGCACACTAGCCCATCCCTGGGACAGGGAGACTAATGGCTGCCCCCCCCCTCCCCCAGCCCGCGTCTGACCGTGATGGAATGCTCTCCTGCCAACACGGGACTGCGTGCGGTACGGCAGACAGCACGAACTCCGCCATAAATACACCCCTGCCCACCGGGAGGCCTACTGTATCCCAGGATGCTACAGGGGAGCTGCTGAAGGTCACTCCTCATTTCAAGTTCCAGAGGAAGACCGTTCTCTCTCACCATCTCTATCCATCTCTCAACCCTCTCTCCTGCTCTCTCTCTCTCTCTCAATTTTTCTCTTTCAAATTCGATTTTTTCTTCTCTCATCTGTCAAATGTTCTCTCTCCCTTTCAATATTCCACTTCCCATCCATTTCTTCAATTCTCTCCCTCCCTCTCGAATTCTAATGATCTTTTTTTACCCTCAGTTGAGAGCTTTCAGTATTTCTCCATCTCTTCCACCCTTTCTTTCACTCTCCAACTGGCAAGTGTACACTTTTTTCCAAAGAATGTTCTCAAATGGGGACTCCTCTATCTCCATCTCCAGCTGGTCCACCCTCTCCCCCTTTCTCCATAGCCTTACCCTCATTTCCCTTGCTCCCTCTCTTCCCCTCCCCCATTTATTTTCGGGGAGGGCGGGGGCGGAGGAGAGACGAGGCTCACCTGTCTCCTCCTTGAGCTCCAGGAAGAACTTCTGGTTGAAGATGAAGGCCACGCCGCTGATCTCCTCCACCTTGGCCTCGGCCGTGGTGTTGCGGTTGATGAAGTTGGCGGTGATGGCGATGGCCAGCTTCCCCCTGAACTCTTTCCTCCGGAATCCTGAGGGGGGGGGGGGGGGGGAAGAGAACGGGATTATAAGAAACCCCTCCCCCACCGCCTCTCCGCTCCACGCAGAGAGTCCTGCGATGCTAATTCGGGGGGAAACCTGTCGACTCGGCGTAAATCAGGGGAGCTATTTTAAGACCGGGAGGAAAGGGCCGGGGCTGGAAAAAGGTGAGGGTGGGGGGGGGGGGTGGTGGGGGGTGGGGGGGGTTTATGTAACCGAAGGAAAGGAGGGAAAACAACGTCTGGCCGAGGGTGAAAGAGGGACACGAAGCTCCGCCCCCGCGCGAGTCCGACCGACGGCGACCCTCCGGAATTCCTGGGTAACGCGGCCCCTTCCTGCACCAGGACCCCGCCGCACCTGGGACGCCCCCGGGGGGGGGGGGGGGGGGGGGCGGCCAGCTGCGCCTGTAGCGTGTGAGGAGCGGCATATCTCTCTCATTCTTTTTATCGCAATAATACCATCTCTGTGTTCCCCATCTGGAAGACGTCCAAGGCCGCAAGGAGCGCGTATAAATCTCGCGATCTCTGTGATCTGCCGACAGAGAAAACAGTTTCGGAGGGGCCGTGCTTCGTAGCCCCGAGACCGTCGGAGCGCGCTCAGAGTCCCAGAGGAACTCCGGAGAGTTACCTCTTGGACTTCAGTCTTGGACTTTGAATTTTGCACCAAGGAGTGCACACAGAGCCACGAAGGCCCTGTCACATGACAGAACCAGGACAACCTGCATTGTCCTGCCTGTGTCATGTGACCTGTGTGTTTTCCGGTGTAATGGCACATTAGCGCCCTGAAAACAGCCTCGCGCAGGAACTGCGCTTGGCTCTCCGCGCAATCTGGTTAGACTCCTCGGGCACTGGGGCGGGCTGCGCGGGGATTCTGCCCTGTCTGGGGTCAAAGGTCACCGAGCCCTCGTGCAAAGGAAGACAGGAAGCTGAAGAGGTGATGAGGAGGACCGGAATCAATTTAGGGTCTTGAACACGGTCGTTACCGGACCTCGTTACCTGGCCTGGACCTGGTGTGAGGGCAAGGGGAGGGGCAGGCAAGGGGAGGGGCAGGGGTAGTGGGGGTTAGTTGGGCAGTGTTTGGGGAGGCAGGTCCACCCTGTTGCCCTCATGCTGGCAGCCTCGAACCCTGAAAAATTACTCCTTAGGCTCTGAGAAATCATTCTGAGGGATGGCACTAGAATGTTCCATTATGTTATGCATAACAGATTACCGATGTGCTCTGTTGGGCAATCTTTCCCAGCCACATCACTGTTTCCTAATGCCACTGAGTGCCTGTTTATCCGCTAGTTTGGTACAATCTGGGCTATATTTAAACTCTTCCCCCCTCAGCGACTGAAAAAGCTAAAGCGTAGCAGGACGGCTAATCTTTTTCAGAATTTCTCGATTATAGGACCGGCCAAATTTGCGCTGTTATTTTTAGAAATGTCCTTTTTTAGAAAAAGCCTCTGGTTGGAATGGTGTAAACATGACGTGGACGTTCGCTTCGAACGCTGGTCGTGGGTCCAGGCGACCGTACTCTTCCCTGGGAGCTGTTTTTTTTTTTTGGGGGGGCGCGGCTTCGCCGATCGATTCACATCGAGCAGCAGAGCGCAAGGAGGGACGCGAGTGACATCATCGCGGAGCAGACTCTCCCAAATTAGATGCGAAGGGGAATTACAGCGGCCGGCTCGAGGTATACGGCCCCAGAACTTTCTAAAGAGGATGTGGAAGACGGGTTGAATTATAAAAAAAAAGGCAGTGATGAGAACACCAGATGCTCGGACTATTTAAAAGTAGTCTTAGAAAAGACCACACCCAGGTAGTCAACCAGACAACAAAAAAAAAATACAGTCTAGATCTAAAAGCTACCCCTGGACAGTCTCTGAAAAAAATATTATTTTTAAATACAAAGGATTATACACGTTGCCTAGGGGATATGTTAATAAGAATCGGCGCAATGAAATGTTTTCAGAAATACTGCATGTATTTAAATGCAGGCCCTAATACTAGAAAGGCCAGAGACAACGCCATTGGGCATTTGGACTTTAACATTGAAATTACTCCCACACTGTAAATGGGATACCCTCCCTCCTTCCATGATTATTCTTATATATTTGGGCTTAAAATAACTGTTTTTTTTTATTCTAAAAAATTCGCTTTGGTAAAGGAATACTGGGGTCAGGGGTCGGTCAGGCATGCATTTCAGGTATCGGTTGCATCTCTATGGCGTTGGCTACTTTTGAATTCACCGTCTGGATTAAACGCCCTGAGGCACCGCTTCAGCGCTGCGGTCGCTGCAGAAATTCGACGCGGCGGGTCTCCTCCAATCGCAGAGAGAGAGAGAGAAAGAACGGGCCGCCCCGCCCCGCCCCGCCCGGGCCGCCGCCCCGCTCTCACCTTCCAGCGTGTTCCGCCGGCCGTCCGCCCCCACCACCACGTCGAAGTCGAAGTCCGAGACGGGATGGTCGGCCGGTCGCACCTCGGCCCTCCACCCGGGCCCTGGAGCGGGGCGAGAGAGAGAGAGAGAGAGAGAGAGAGAGAGAGAGAGAGGGAGGGAGGGAGAGAGGGGGAGAGAGAGAGAGAGAGGGAGAGACAGGGAGGGAGAGAGGGAGAGAGGGAGAGAGAGGGTGGGAGAGAATGAGAGGGAGAGAGAGAGAGAGAGAGAGGGAGGGAGGGAGGGAGAGAGAGAGAGAGATGGTAAATGGATGGTAAATGGACTGCATTTATATAGCGCTTTTATCCAAAGCGCTTTACAATTGATGCCTCTCATTCGCCAGAGCAGTTAGGGGTTAGGTGTCTTGCTCAAGGACACTGACACGCCCAGCCCGAGGTTTGAACCGGCAACCCTCCGACTGCCAGACAATCGCTCTTACCTCCTGAGCCATATCGCCCCAGAGAGAGAGAGAGAGAGGGAGAGAGGGAGGGAGGGAGGGGGAGGAAGAGAGGGGGAGAGAGGGCGAGAGAGGGAGGGAGGGAGGGAGAGAGAGAGAGAGAGAGAGAGAGAGAGAGAGAGAGAGGGAGGGAGGGAGGGAGAGAGGAAGAGAGAGGGAGGGAGAGAGAGGTCGCTCACATCCGGCGTTGGTCAAATGTTCATCAGAGTCCTGGGGGAGCGTTTCGGAGCGTCCCGCCAAGATAAATGTTCACCACAGTTGCTTTAACGAGCGAGTTTATTCTAGAGGGGCCGAATTTAGGATATCCATCAACAAGGCCAAGGAGAAGGATTAGCTGACTAACCCTGACAGCGTTCAGAAAAATGAACTTCGTGCGGCATCATGTGACCTCTCCTCAGGCATTCCGAATGAGGACACCAGTGTGGGAGCACGATGCTAGTAATGCAGACATTGGGGGGGGTTTAATGTTTCTTATGCAAGGTGGAGCTTAAGGCAAGAGGAGCGTGGAATTCTGCATTATTACGACCTCAATCGCTCTCACAGATCACACACATAACTTCTGCTACATTACATAACTGCCACTTATCAGACACTCTTATCAAGAGCGACTTACACAATTAATTAAAAAATTTTTTTTTTTTTTTTTTTTTTTTACATAGTATTTATATATACTGAAACTGCAATGGCAACAATGACAGGCCCATCTGGCAACTGAACCTGCAACATTGGGGTTACAAGCCCAGTTCCCTAACCATTGTAACTAGCTGTAGAGGGAGCAGACTGCTGTTTCATTACTCGGAAACGCTATCACTTAATGTACATACAGCACCCCTCACAGGTAACAGACCTGTATTTATACGTCATTAACCTGCTTTAAAGCAGAGCTAATCTGATGACGACAATAACTCCGTAATCAACGACTTGATAATCTATAACGTGACAAATGCAAGAAGTAGCAGCTGTTAGGCTAAAAACCTCAGAGACAATTAGCTAAGGGACACGACAGGCCAAAAAGATTGAGCACTGACACACCGACAACTACCCAAGATGGCTGCCTGAAGAAGCAGTTATTTACTGTGCGGTTTTGAACTGAAACGCTGCACCAGCGTGAGCAGCGCTGATAACGGCAGAGCTGCACGTTCTCCGCGGCCCCCGGCCCTATGTATAGAGCTGCCGGGCGGCTTTATCTTCTTTATAATGTTCTCGGCCCCAGGGGGGGGGGGCTACCCTGACACGCAGAGGGGGAACCGGACACCCCCCGGAACGCCGAGCCAAGGCTCCTGCAAACGCTACATCGCTTGAAAACAGCAGGTGAGGAGAGCGTTTTCCTGAAGGATGCGTCGTGTCACTTTGCTGATGGTGGGTGGGGGGGGTGGATTTATGTTGCCCTATTTAGGAAAGGCTCCCCTCGGGTGACGCTGCGTGACGGAGCGACCGCGGCCGGAAAGCCAATGACCTGCGACCTCCCGCTCCGGTTATCGAACACACCGTGAGACAGAGAGACGGACTCGTAGAGAGCCGATACAGATAACCGTGCTCCAGACCACCCCCAAGCTCAGTAAATGTTTGAACGCACATCTTAAAAAGGAGGGCCTCGTTGCCAGCGGGACAGCGAGAGGGATTTCTAATTAAGAGAGCGTTGGCTCTCTTTCACAGACGCGGCTGCGATCGGTGAACTCAAACCGCAAAAAGCTACTGATAAACGGACTTCGAGGGCGACGGGCTAGCCGCTAACGGCTATAAAACGCGAACGATAAAGGAGATTGTTTTTCCCCCGGACCGTCGCGTTGCGAGGTAAACACGAGGCGGGAGACGTCGCTGTTTACTGGCGGTTGTCAGGGGGGGGGCGGTTTAAACAGCGAGGGAGGCCCGAGCAGCCCTGCTTCGCGCTTCAGCGTCGGCCTGCCCGGACCCTAACGGCGCGGTGATACAAGGCAGAGGGGGATACTAACGCCGCAGGCGACAAACAAACGCTCCTAGAACCCTCCCGAGAGCCTGACAGATATGTTAGCAGATACTAAATATACGGGCGCTGCCGTTCCCCCAAAATTAAACAACGCAACCGACCGGTTGCTACAGGATGAAAACAACGACAGTTAAATCCACGCCGCTCTGGCTCTCGCCGCTGGTTCCAAATTTTTTATTTTTCCGTAGAGAGTTTAGATCCCAAATATTTTCCTCCCGAGATGTTTTTGGCTCACCCCTTGCTGCAATGTTTTTTTTCCCCCCCAATGTTTTGATGAGTGTAGAGATGCGCTGATGCAGACGGACTGCAGGTGTCTGACCGACATGATCTTCTGCCTAGTCGGCTTTGCAGATGTTAGACCAGGATAGTGTTCATTGTTCTCGGCTAGAAATAGCTGTACAAAATAAGTAATTGTACCTTACTGAACCCGTGTTCAGCAGTTGTCTACGATCATGAAAATGTACTTTTGTACGTCGCTTTGGACAAAAGCGTCTGCTAAATGAATGTAATGTAATTTATTCTTGTGAAATGGGAGGGGCCCAAAACACAGCAGCAGAGCCACCGAAGGTGGGGGCCTGGACTCCGGCACGGGCCCTGGAGCCGGTCGGTCGGCCGTTACCTTCGTTCTCCTGGTCCTCCGGGGGCTCCAGGAGTTTGACAAACTCCACGTTGACGTGCACCTCCACGGCGACGAGCAGCGCGATCTTCAGCAGCATCAGCTGCAGCTGGCGAATACCTGCGGGGCCAATCACAATCAAGAGACGCGTCAGCAGCTTCCGGGAGGCCCGGTCGCTCGCCCGGCCCAGAGCTCCCTCCTGCAATCCCAAACGCACCCTGAGAGCGCACAGCACGGCGTAAGCTCCTGCTTGACCTCTGACCTCCGCTGCTGGGGAGCCGGGAGCTGTTCGATACCATAGAGCACAGTTAGCCGGCTCTGGCATGCACCTTCCGCCGTTCTACCTGAAACGCGGGCACTCCCACGGCAAATATTCTTAACTCCGCCCCCTCAGCCAGCAGCGAGAGGCCCTTAAGAAGTGAAGCACCCCACCCGCCAAGAATCACCTCACCTTTGACTGTGCAGACAACGGGACTCGACTGCCCGAGCAGAGGACTCTGGCGTAAACACCAACACACGATGAACAATTATTATTATTATTATTATTATTATTAATTACATTTATATAGCACTTTTCCAAATGCTCAAAGTGCTTTACAGTGAAGGGGAACTCACCTCACCCACCACCAATGTGATGCACGGCAGCCATTTTGCGCCAGAACGCTCACCACACATTAGCGAAGGTGGAAAGGGAGAGAAATATTTATTTAGCCAATTAAATCTGGGGATGATTTTTAGTGGCAAGTTTGCGAGAGCCAGATCTGGGATTTGGCCAACAATGCAACACAACGCATTTAATCGCTCCTAGGGAGTCCCATGGAGGTTTTTTTTTTTTTTTTTTTTTTTTTTAAAGTTTTTTTTTTAGTTTTACGGTTTTGGCTACGCAGAATCGGTCCTGTGCAGGAGGCTTCTGAAAGGAGTAAATCCGAAGGCACGCACTCCTCCGAGACAGACAGACGCAAAGATAAATCCACCGGGAGACAAAACCGACGGCCAACTTTAACGGCCAAACAAAAGGAAGTATCGCAAACCACATGACGGCAAACGTGCACTTGGGTTAATCCTCCCGTTAACTGTTCTCGAGCAGCCGGGGGGGGGGGGGCTTCTCCACCCCGGCGGGAGACCGGCGAACGTTCTGTTCTCTCTTTGATCGCCGAACGGGCAGGCCGCTGTGGGGTGCGTGGGGTGGAGGGGAGTTGGGGGGGGGGGGGGGGGGGAGAGAACAGGGAGGGAGGTGTCAGACCACAGATACGGCGCCGAGCGGGGCCGGGGGGACTCACTGATGTGGTCGATGGCCCCGGCGCAGAACCGGCCGTAGAACTTCTTGGCGCCCAGGCCCCGCAGGTCGTGGATGGTGTAGGGCCAGAGGTGCAGCACGTTGTTCCTGGAGAAGGCGTCCCGCTTCTCCATCACCACCACCTTGGCCCCCAGGAGGGCCAGCTCGATGGCTGTGCGCAGGCCACAGGGTCCGCCGCCAATGATCAGGCACTGGGGGGGGAGAGAAGGGGGAAGGGGGGACGGGGGACCCCCCCCCCCACTAAAGTCAGCGTGTGACCCAGAAAACACGGGTTGGCCAAAAACAAAGTCCAGCTTGACAGTAAGTTGGGGTGAAAGTTCTGGGGTGAGTGCTCAAATGCCCGCTTCCCAAGACGCCCCTGGAACATTGTTTTGAAGTCGCTAGGAACACCAAATAACCATCCAAGACAACATTCACAGAATGCAATTTAGTTTTGCTATGCCAGTTAAAAACATTTTTGAGAATGACATGGTTATTTATGTTAGATTTATTGGATAAACAAATCCAATAAATAAATCAGGAATGACTCACAGAGTTGGCATTTAAATACTTACAACCAGAACACTCTTAATATGCTGCTGACTCATATCTTTCATCATGTTGTTTCCTAACTAAATGCGAACCATGGAAACACTACCAGACATTTTGAATGAGGCCAGGAGCATTTTTATTTGCCTGTAATAAACCTAGTTCTTAGTTCCAGGCAATTCTGTTTTAAGACTAATCACAGCATTATCTTACAAAGCAATGGGACTTCAACAAAAATGCTCCCCAACAGCCTGGAAATATTTGAGCAGTGATCCAATTCATGATTCTGATAACAGAACAACATTCAGGTTATTAGACATTTGAATCCGATAACGAATGTGCCAGGATTTCCATACGCGGACTGGATTGCACTGTTGTTCTGCAATCAATCAAAACATTAAAAGAAGTACGGGGTGCCATGACCTCACACCTAGTCATAATTACAGCCTCGAAACATCAAAGGCTTCACGATGACACCTCTTTCACTCAAGCACGCATGAAGTCATCGTGCGTCTACTGAACTTGTCTGAGAACTATGTACGGTTGGCATGACTCAATCAGGAGTTTGCATCTGGTGTGGGGGGGTGGGGGGTGGAAGGGGAAGGGGGGAGGATCTGAGGCTGAATTGCAGCACCGTCAGGGGCATCACCTGACCCTTTAACCACGCGTGAGTCACAGCTGCCCTGCTGTGCCGTAAAAAAGGTCGCCCGCCTCCCGTCCTCTGAGAGGGACTGCGGTCCGCCAACAGCCGGCTGCAGACCTTTGATCCGTGTGGCGAGTCCTGATTGGCTGAATCCCCACAGCACACCGATTGGGGCCCAGATGCGTCTCTCACACATTCCCAAACCCCCCCCCTCCACCCCATCGTTTAATTTCCTGTCATCTCTGCATTTTGGAAGCCGCATCAGACGTGAGAAGGGCCGACCCAAATGGAAGACAGGTGCAGGCGGGGCCCGTACCCTCTGGCGCGCCGGGACACCCGCTTCCTGTGGTGGGGCACAGGAGCCCCCGGGCCCGCGAGGGGGCGCGGGACCGCGTCGAGAGACCGCAGGATTTCGGGGGGTTCCCAGAGGGAAGAGGCCGGCGGCGTTTGCGCGGTGCGGGGTGAAGTGTGCTCGTCCGCGCCCAGCCGCCGATCCGATCGCTCCTCAAAAGGCCCGCCGCATCACGGCGGGTGAACATTTAAAAAAAGCGACGCCGTCATTCACTTCCTGCGAGCGGGTCGCAATCGGGCCGCGTCGGCCGTTCAGGGGAGAAACGCGACCTCGAAAGCGCTCGGCAGACGGGGACCCGCTCGCTCCCCGTCAACTTCCCTCGGGTTGTACCCCGGCGGCGTTTCTGTTTTTCGTTTTTTTTTCCGTTCGCCCGTCGTTTCTTTTAACGCGTTCGGTAATTACGGGGGGGAGAGACACTTCACTGCAGCTGCCGGAGACAGACTGCAGCTGCGCAGTCGAGCCAGGTGTGCGGGGGTCTCGGCTGCCTGTTCAAACCCCACTCTTCTACGGTAAGAGGACACCTGAATGGCGCCGTTTGACTGAGCACAGGTACGAGGTTAAAGCCGCCCCAGTCCCCCCCCCGGCCGCTCTCTCATTCGGATTCAACCTCCAGCCAAAAGTGTGTTCTCCCCCCCCCCGCCAGTAATAAAGATCGCTATCCGACCCGGTTGGACTGCGCCCATAACCGACCCTCCACCTAAACTGTGCGTCATCGCCGCGGCCAACAGCTTCCTGCAGACCCGCTGTCTGCTGACTCAGCCTGGGTCCATCTGCTGGGGGGGTGGGGGGGTGGGAAACGCGTCAATCACACCTCCTGTGGAGCTCGGCCAATGACCCTTCCGTTACCAGGCCAGGAAGTGACCGCGCCAGGCCCGTTCACCTTACCTACCCCCCCCCCCCCCCGCCCCCCCCCCCCCCGCCCCCCCCCCCCCCCCCCCCTCCCGGCCAGCGTACAGGGAACAGCACCGGGGGTTTTTCTGGGACAAGGTTGGTGTTCTCTGTCCCCCTCCCCTCTGGCTCCAGAGCCCGCACGCAGCCGCTTTTTAATCAAAACACAGACTTTGAGCCTCCGAAGGCCGAGGGCTGCCGCTGACTTCCGCGACGGCGACCCGGGTCACGCGCGCCGGGTCGATGCCGCGCGGCCTGAGGGACGAGCCGCCACGGCCCGGCCGGAGTTAGCCGCGCCGCGAGCCTCAGCTAAACCGCTGACGTCTCCGTGACCGCGATACGCCGAGCCTGATCTGCGTTCGCTACGAACGCGCGGGTCTGGGAACGGAGAACGGGGAAGAGACGCGCGTCGTTCGCTCGGCACGCTGCGGCTCGCGTTGCATCACGTCAAACAGTCCGCCCGGGCTTAAGGACCCTTTCAAGTGAAGAGAACCGCCGGGAAAGTGCAGAAACAAACTGCCATTTCCCTCTGGCATGTCAGGCGAGTTCAAATGAGACGAGAATCTAAGGCCGAGACGTTAGCGTCACGAGGACACGATCACTCTGTCGTGTTTTCATTCTGGAAACATACCACATGGAAATGCACACGCAGGAGCCGTAGTGTAGCCCAGTGGGTAAGGAACTGCGCTTGTAACCGAAAGGTCGCAGGTTCGATTCCCGGGTAAGGACACAGCCGTTGTACCCTTGAGCAAGGTACTTAACCTGCATTGCTTCAGTATATATCCAGCTGTATAAATGGATGCAATGTAAAAATGCTATGTAAAAAAGTTGTGTAAGTCGCTCTGGATAAGAGCGTCTGCTAAATGCCTGTAATGTAATGTAATGTAATGTAATGGAGCAGGAACAGCCAGGTACATTACTGTAAACTCCCCCTGGTTCATATCATTTTCATCTGCAATTCAATCGCTTGATGTAGTCTCCTAGGTGGAAACAGCTACGTTCTGCATGGTGATGACATCGTGTTTTCATACTTAAGTCTCCAAGTTTGGATTTACATGAAATCCACTGAGAATCCTTGGCAAACAGTTGTAAGAACTCGCCCATTTAACATTTAGACATACATTTTTTAACTACACTGAATGAACAACAAATGTCCATGCATGTCTAAAACTGGGACAACAGAGAAATAAATATTTGAAACAAATTCAAGCAATAAATTCATCATACAACCATACTGATTTATTAGTAAGTTTGTAAGAACTTAATAATGTCTGTGATAAACAGAACTTTCCCATTGCACATCATTTTTAATTATTTTAACGTATTAAACAGTTTGTATAATGTATGCTGCAACACATCTTTATAAAAACTGTATCAGCTAAACCCAGAGCACAATGGTATTAATATAACAGACATATTTCCTCTCCCATTCATAAATACTGCACCAGACTCTAGAGCACATTTGGAACCAGAAAATTTAATTTTACAGTTCATTAGGAGTGTACTTGTGCGATTATTTTAAAAAAAAGTTTACAGTATACACTGCAAGGAAAACTGATTTGCTTTAAAAAAAAAAATTAAAAAAAAGCTATTCTACAAATATCAGGTGAACTGCATTATTGCTTTTGGAAGAGTGAGAAGACTGTATAACAAGTTGTCCCAATGTGTTCATTTTCCCAAACTGCAATAGCAATCGCACTGTTTGAAGAGCAGACAATAATGACTACGAGCTATGCTCTGAAAGAGGCCATGGGGCACTTTCAGCCTAAAGCTGATGCAAGAGATTTTATTTGTTGTATATTTAAGTTCAATTGCAAACGCGCACGGTGGGATGATTTTGGGAAAACAACGTTCCCCCTCTAGTTCCTCTCAGGCACTGACGAACCACTGGAGCGAACTAGGTCTCCAGTCCAGTCAAAATCTCGCTTTCAGAGGGGATCGGATGCAAATATTTTCCGCTGTATCTGTCCATAGGAATCCAGCATCACCACGGAAACAAACGCCTCGGTTTCCTCCGAGTTCGCCCCACGATTCCGTTTTGCTTCCGATGACTTCTTAAAACAGCAAAAATAAGAAGAAAAAAAAACATAGTTTGCTGTCGGAGTCATTCAAATACTATGTGAAGCACGTTCGCGCTGTTCGACATATATGGTCAAAATGTTCCTCCTCCGAGGTATTATTCCTTGCCAGCGTGAAATGTGCAACGCATTACTCCAGCCGAGACGGCAGGGTAAGAGGGCGTGACCTTAGATTGATGAGGGGGGAATAACGGGGGCGCGTTTTCGTATGAGAACATTATTTTCAATAACCGAGTGTTTAATGACTTGCGTCAGGCAGGATTGTGCGGGGCCGGGGATTACGCCGGTAACAGGCATTTGGCAGCTGAGTGCACAGCGACGCGTCCCGATCGCGGCGTCCGGAGCGAAGCCAGATTAGAAAAGGCGCACTAAACCGACACTGACATCACCCCGTCTCCAAAAATAAAGAATAACTAGATTGTAAACGAGCAGCTGGGACGGCATAAATCAAAAAGGCTAATTTGCAGAGAGGATCACAGGGGTCGGGCGCAGCAACGCAACGGCTTTCTTTCGCCTTTTTTCCTCCACAAGGGACACATCGAGTGTTAAGGTAAATTAAAACTCGAAAGGAAAGGTTTAAGGCTTTTCGGCTTTTATTACAAGAGTGGGATTTTTTTTTCGTCTCTGAAAGACAATACGTCAGCCCTTTCCGCCTTTCTTTCCTTGCCTTGAGATTCACACAGGCAGAGGGCCAAAATAAGCCTGATTCTTAAGCACCACTCTTTCAAGTGCAATAAATGACCTAGCTGCAACTTAGCAGTCACACGTCTTTCTGATTACTTTCATAAACAGCGCTAGTTATTCAAGCCTCCCTGGGGGCTTTTGTCAAAATAAAGATGTTTGGAAGAGAGAAGGACTTGGAACTTGAGCAAAAACGTAATTTGGAGCTAATGAAGGATTAATTACAACTATAGAAACCTGTCACTTCAATTTATTTTAAACCGTGTAAACACTGGACGTTTAATAGTTTGTACTTAGGGTTTTAATTGCCTCCATTTTGTTTTAAAAACACATGTGAAGCACATAACATGCTGGCTTAGCGCCATTCAGCTTTCATGTTCTTCTGCGGGTTGGGGGGATTGGGGAGGGGGGCAATAATTAGCACTCACTCACTCCCCACCCCAAAATTTTTTTTTTTTTTAGAGAAAATAATCTTGTTTGCTGACAGATCCCCTGTCTTGTGCACGTGCTGTACATTCTAAAAGCCTTTTGGTGACTGACGTGCTGACCAGCTAATGGGCAGAGCTCCCTTTGAAGACCCACGGCCTTGTGCATCGGAGCCACCGGCGAGTCTGTGAGAGAAGGCCATCGTCACTGGCTGCGCAGACGGTGACTCATAAAAGAGCGCTGCCGCCGGGTCCCCGTGGCGATCGGACAGGGTCGGCCAATGGCACGAGAGAAGAGACCGGAGACCGGCCAATGGAGGCATAGCCCCGTGTCACGTGTTCCTCCTCACAGACTCTCGGCCGCCGAGGCAGACCACGCCCTCTTTTGCGGTGCCCGTAATCACAGGGTTTCGCGTCCTACCGTGAGTACAGGCCTCCTCTCTTTACAAAAGTACAGCGCGTGCTAATAAGCCACGGGCTGGTGGGGGTTGGGGGGGGGGGGGGGGGGGGGGGGGGGGGGGGTTTGTTTTACGCAACAAAACCTGACAGGAGAAAGCGACATTTTCCAGACTGATATTTGAATACATTAGCCAAATATCGTACTTACCTGATTTACATTTCAAAACCTTGACTAGGCTGTCTGCCAAACATGCTGACCATGGAACCACCTTTACTTTTCAAATGCTGCTCAATGTTTCGCCCGGAACAAGCGAAAGAGTCTTCAATGGCTCTAGTTTACTCTTGGAGAAGGAAATCCTTTAATTTACTTAATCTTCATTTGCAATATACTTTATCAAATGGTCAGTAAATATCATGAAGCGTGGTTTTAAATAAGCTGCTTTATTCCCATTGCTTTGGTCAGCGTGACCTACGTACAGCTGACTGCCTGAAAGGGTCATGGGCCTATAAAACGATGGTCTGATTGGCATCCACACCTGGCGCCATGGTAACTGTCAATCACCTCCAGTATTCCGCCACAGTCAGTGTGACTCATAGCATGAGAAAGGAAGGGAAGCAAATGGAACTACTTTCCCAACTCGTAATAAATAAATCAAGGTACAGGCCGTTGGTGCCCATGTCAATTCAGTCTCTAGGGATACCTAATGCTACAAGTGAACATATTTTTTTGTAGTCACCTGTGCCTGGTTTACCATAGCGCCCTCATATTGCTGTACCTGTGCACAGTTTCGTGCCCCCAGGGGCTACTCAGTTAGTGAGGAGCCCAACAGGAAGTACAGCACTGTGTGGAGGGGCTGCTACTTGGCAGTTAGTGAGGAGCCCAACAGGAAGTACAGCACTGTGTGGAGAGGCTACTCAGTTAGTGAGGAGCCCAACAGGAAGTACAGCGTTGCGTTGAGCTTACCTTGGTGCCAGTGCAGGCCTTTCCTTTCTTGTACTCCTTGTGGGCGGCCCTCTTGTCCAGCTTGCTCCACAGGGCCTTGGCCTTCCAGAAGGTGACCCGGGCCTTGAGCCGGCTGTAGAAGCTCTTGTGGTCCAGCGGGTCCAGGTCCAGCTGCCTGCACAGGATGTTGAAGGCCTGCAGGGTGCCCTTGCACGTGGAGGCCTGGACGAAGTTCTCGAAGAGCTGCCCGGCCTGGGCGCTCTTCTCCTCTTCCGTCTCGCCCATCTCCGCCCCGGCACTCGCGCCCTCTCTCTCTCCCCGCCTCGCTCCCCCGCTCTCTCTCTCTCTTTCTCGGCCGCTCGGATGCTACGCCCACGGTCTGGTCGCTGCTGGCATGCCCAACCTGAGCTGGCGGGAGAAAAAAAGAAGCCAGGGTGAGTATGATGTCATCGCTCCGCACGCTCGATGGTGGCGTGGAATCCTGAACAGATGGCTTACGTAATCCCACCAATAAAAATATGTTTACTTAAAAGGGCTAAGTGCCTGACCTGAAGTGGTCACGGTTATTGTTCTGAGCAGGTGGCAGTTATATTACTGTATTATACCTAATCCTTTCACACACATTCATTACCTGCTTTGTTAATTTGACACCAAGAATACACAGCTTTTCAGTCATGAAGCTTGGCTCACTGTGAACCATTCTTAGGTTTCCTTTATATAGACCACGGGTGGAGAATTTTTTTCTTCTCCTTTCCCCAAGGAATATGCAGCATGTCCTTCCAAACAAGTTTTTTTTTTCTGATCAGGGCATTAAGAGATCAAGCAATAAAAGACACGGACGGTTCTGAATTACAGGGTGCCATCCGTGCCAGCACACGTCCTAGAAGCAGTAGACAAGCTTTCAACGGGGCCTTAAAATAGTGCCCTGGCCGCAGACGTTTCAACCGCGAATCACGTTCTTATCGACTCGGGGGGGCGTGTGCCGATTAGAACAGAGTTCCAAGACCTGGAAAAAACTTTCTTTTTTTTTTTTTTTTCCCTGTGCAAGGCACGTGCGGCCAGACGAGGTTAAAATAACGCGAACGCAACCTCCCAAATATGAGCGGTCGCTCGCTGAGGAGCGGCTACGTGCGCTGAAAGTGCGGGGCTGGCTGCGGCCCGGCACGTACGGTCTCTAACACCGGGGCGGTTTTTGTTTTCCGTGAGGGGGAAGCGTCGATGAGATCACACCCCCGCGTGACTGACGATCTGCCGGGTCGACAGAAACAGGCACGCGGCGCTCCGTCCCGACAGACGGCTGCGCAGCGCTCCGTCCCGACAGACGGCTGCGCAGAGCTCCGTCCCGACAGACGGCTGCGCAGAGCTCCGTCCCGACAGACGGCTGCGCAGAGCTCCGTCCCGACAGACGGCTGCGCAGAGCTCCGTCCCGACAGACGGCTGCGCAGTGCTCCATCCCGACAGAAACAGGCACGCAGTGCTCCGTCCCGACAGACGGCTGCGCAGTGCTCCGTCCCGACAGAAACAGGCACGCAGTGCTCCGTCCCGACAGACGGCTGCGCAGAGCTCCGTCCCGAGAGACGGCTGCGCAGTGCTCCGTCCCGACAGACGGCTGCGCAGAGCTCCGTCCCGGCAGACGGCTGCGCAGAGCTCCGTCCCGGCAGACGGCTGCGCAGAGCTCCGTCCCGACAGACGGCTGCGCAGTGCTCCGTCCCGACAGACGGCTGCGCAGAGCTCCGTCCCGACAGACGGCTGCGCAGAGCACCGTCCCGACAGACGGCTGCGCAGAGCTCCGTCCCGACAGACGGCTGCGCAGAGCTCCGTCCCGAGAGACGGCTGCGCAGAGCTCCGTCCCGACAGACGGCTGCGCAGTGCTCCGTCCCGACAGACGGCTGCGCAGAGCTCCGTCCCGAGAGACGGCTGCGCAGAGCTCCGTCCCGACAGACGGCTGCGTAGAGCTCCGTCCCGACAGACGGCTGCGCAGTGCTCCGTCCCGAGAGACGGCTGCGCAGAGCTCCGTTTGCGCTGCGCCGTGGGTGTCGCCTGATTTAGCAGCAGCGCGAGCTCTCCTGCTTTGGGCCGTGCACGCAGAAACAAATGTCTTTGGACTTGCGGCTTTTGCTCCCAGGCTTACACCTGGATAAAGGTGCCTTTTCCCTCAGCGCATTAGCCCCACCACCACATGGAAAGTGCCTACATGCCAAAGCATGCATGCATTTCAATGGTATACGTTTTTTTTTTAACTAAATATTTGAGACATTTTGGTTCATAAGGAGTATAGCAGTGGTCCAAATTGCATAGCAAATCTCAGTGCGTGTGTTTGAAGATCCTGCCAGCATTTCCGTGTGCTGAGGTGCCAGGTACCTTAATCACCAGCGAACGTCAACTTCCCATGGCACAACTTCCCTTAGGGAGGCCGAGCTCACCAGGAACTCTAAATATCTTTTTTTTAAAACACACCTTTGTGGTCTTTAGTTTGACTGCCCAAAGTTAGCGAACACGCTTCTTTAGCATATGCACAAGGCAAACTCACCACCACTGGTCAAAGGATACTCAAGACATCTTTAAAACACATCTTTTCACACTTGCTTTACAAATGTGCCCTTTGTATTCCTGTCTTATCTGTTATCCTGTTTCCTCTAGTCTAGGTCTCATTCCTAGTCCTGCCTCAATGCTAGTATTAAATTTATAATCTACTATTGACTGTTCTATGAGAGTTGGAGTCAATTCCCTCCAATTTCAGGAACGTCCCAAAGCATTACCTTTCCTGAAGTGAAACAGGCCTCAAAACTTCTGTTTGTTTGTGCCTGTGTGTCTGATTGCATAATGCACCCAATGTGATTTGGGAAGGCACCGTTATCTATTTATTTATTCTAATTTTTTATTTTTTTTTACAGCTGCTGAAACAGCAATGGAAAGCATGCACTAAATTACCTCATGAAACAGCAGGATATCCAAAACGGAACTAAACACATACACTTACACACACAGGTACGCATTCACGCACGCACACACACACACACACACAAAAGTATTCTTACCCCTGGACCAGTCTTCCTGCCCATTTGAATAGCAAATCAGTTAGTGGAGGCAGGGAATCTGTGCCATGGTATCACAGTAGATCTCTCCACTGGAAGCACACAGGGCATTCTGCACGTGGAATATTGTTCCCACAAATATCTGAAAGGGGAGCGCTTTCGAAATTAATATCGCCCAGTGGGCATGTATGGAGGTGTGAAGTCTGCCCTCTCCCCCCCCCCCCTTCCCCCTCCCCCTCCCCACTCGCATTAACACAGAGCCCTGGGGGGGGATCGCCGCTCGGCTACCTAATTGAGCACGGCGGTGTGGTGCGGCTTCTCGTCTTTCATTGGCCGGTGGGTAATGAAAGCACGATACCCCACTCCTTCCATGAAGTGCCCCCCATGGACCGTGACCCTTCACACATCTTGGCTCCCAAAAAAAAAAAAAGGGGGGGGGAGGGGGCGTGTGCTGGGGCAATAATCAAAAATGACCCGTGTTACATTTCCGCCTGCCGAAGTGCTCAGCGTTTTTTCCCCTCGATCCTCAGCCAATGCCCAAGTGCACAGTGATTCAAAGGCGCTGCATTTCTCAAGCAGCCGGAGTCTTAGAAAGCTCCCGTCCAGCCTTGCGTCTATATTTAACAGTTCTGCGCACAGGGCATTGTGGGATACGGCCCAGGAAGAACCAGTAACTATATCACAGCCGTGATCTGCATCTATTTGTAGCAGCAGTTCCAGTCAGTCTGGAAAAAAACAAGAAGTTTTTTCCCTCTCTCTTTTATTTTTTAACATTTTTTTCTTTTTTTTTTTTTGAACTGTCATGCCTTCTTTGGGGAAGAAATAGGACCAGCAATGTGGCAACCATGTTTTTCCAAAGAGACCCAAATATTTTACAAGTGTGGTCACAATCATGAAATGCAGACATAACAGTGAAGCACGGAGAGAGCAGACGTTCTCAGTTTCCCTGCAGGTCACTGCCAGGTTACGATCACACTTTATATTTACAAAATATGCATTATTCAACACTGTTGTGAAGTCTAGTCCCACGGTTGCTTAATAATAAACCGCCCGGTTCCCCCTGCTCTGCAGGGCTGATTCATTAGCGAAATGAAAAGCCAGTTCCCTCTTGGGCCAGTTCAGAATCAGAGTGAAAACATCAGCTCATTCTGTCAGAGGCGTCTTTCACCATTCCCCTAGCGATAAGGCAGACAGCCTGGCCAATCACACGCGAGTGCGGCTCCGTGTTGCCTCCGGGCCGCCGCGTGTCGAGAGCGAGAGCGAGAGCGAGACCGGGCTGGGCTGAGAAAACCGCGGCTTCGTCACGCCGAACGGCGTCCGGAGCTGGTCGGGGGGGCGCGAGGGGCGCCTCTGAAAGGAAGTGTCAGCTCTTTCTCTTAGAGGCGCTAAATAAACCCCCGGGGCCCCCCCCCCCCCAAAAAAAAGCCCCTGTGTCCGGCCCCTCTCGGCGAGAACCGAGGGCATTCCAGGGCCAGACGCTCCACATAACTCCGAAGTGCTCCATCAGCAGTGGGCGTAAGCCACGCCCCTTCTGCATTCTCATTGGTGGGGATGAGGGGGAAGGGGTCGGGGGGGGGGCACGTTCACACGCCAGGCCCCAAGGGGCACGTGTCACCGGGAGAACGGCAGCTCCCCGGAGCTCTCATAACAGGGAGGGAATTTTTATCCTTTTTAAGAAAGCCATCTGTGGCATGTGCGCATTTATCTTCTGAGATAGCGTAAGTGGGTCACCTGAACGTGGCAGCAGGTTGCAGGAACGCAGGTGCTTGAAATGAGAGAACAGCCCCTGGCAGTTAAACCCGGGGGGGGGTGGGGGGGGGGGGTTGTGGGTGGGGGAGGGGGGGTATCCGTGGCTACACTGGCTGTGCCAGCAGCGAGTTTGACCGCTCCTGAGAGGCGTGGTCCCTTTTAGGAATTCGGTCCCGCTGTTGGAATCTGTCACTTCCTGTCCGTGCCCCACCTTTGTGCTGAGGTAATCTATTGAGAGGGAGAAATGGGCCGTGGTTTCCAGATTGTATCAGCTCCTTCACCTTTTGACAAAGTGCAACGGTACAAGGATCGATGTGTTTTTTTTTTTTGGTTGGGTAAGCCTTGAAGGAAATGTGCATGCGTGGATGACGAAAGCAGATTAGAAAGCCACTTCCACCACATTGATTTAAAGGGAAGATGATAAAATGTGGAACAACCAGTACAATCATTGTGAATAATTTATCCTGCGTTTGACACAAAAAAAAAAAAACTTCTGTGTAAAAAGGAAAATCGTACAAACATTTACACTTCCCGTCAAACTCACCAAAGCACATTTCCTCCTTTTTTCAACCAACATTTTGGACTTCTTTCAGAAAACATCATCGCATCTACTTTGTGTTATCTAAGCCACAGCAAGACGCGATGCTTCCTTAAAATTTGCCATTCAAATCTCAGATGGTGAACTGCCCTTAAACTCAACCAAGGCTTTTAGGTGGTAGGAGCAAGAAGAGAGAAAAAAAAAGAAAAAAAAAAAGGTTCGTAACAAACAAGTACCGGCAGAGCCAAAATGAGCAGCTAAGACAGCAAATCTGATGCAAACGCATTAATACGCAGTGTAAAATGTATCCCCTTCGTGAAACTAGCTGCTGCGAAGGCTTCAATTGGCTGCCCTAATGACCACTTGCCAAACCGGTGGTTTGCATTCCACGGGTTCGGCGCGGCGGCGGGTAATCGTCCGAGCCGCCTGCCCGGGCCCGAGCCCGGGAGATGATTACACGGCGCGCCGACGGCGAGGAACCTAGAATCTCCCCGGGCCGGGCCTGGTTATTTAGGCCGGCCGTCCCAGGTGGAATACTTCACCCGCGTGACAGAGTGGAAACGAAGACGTGGGCGCGCGGGGCAGACAGAGCGTCGTTGCTCATGGAGGGGGGGGGGGGGAAACCACGTAAAAGAAGAAATAAAATTTTAAAAATCCCCACAGATCAAAGGGCTGGCCCGGCCGCTCCTCCTCCTCCAGAAACGGCTGTCTGGGGAGGCGCTTTGCGGCCCACGGCCCGGGTTTCCCCAGAACCAAAACTATGCCGGGCGGCTTTTAGTCACGCCAGCGGCCGCTTCGCTCCTCTCAGGAGGTTTTTAGGCGCCGCGCGCACGCACTCCACGCGCCGCGTTTACGCAATCCACATTTTTCACGCGCGCGGATCGGAACCCGCTGTCCCGAGATCGCGGCGCGTGTCGGCCGAACGGCGGGCTCACTCCGCCACCCTCTCCGCGACACACTGCGTTTTCTTCGCCCCGGGCCGCTCCGGTCCCTGCGGCGGGTCGGAGCGTTTGGGGAGCGGAACGTGAGACGGTCAGATTGTCAGCGATATCTGGACCTGTCCCAGACCTCAGCCCGTGTGCCAAAAATAAATAAAAGAGAGAAACGTTCGCCCCCCCCTCCCCCCCCCCCCGCCCGCTCACAGCGCTCTCCACTCCGTGGTGGCCTATGCTGCATTACAGCAGGCACGCAAGGCTGGGCCTGTGCGGTTGTGGGGAATTCAAAGCAGTTCCCCTGGAGCAGGTTGTGATATTTAGAGTGTTATTATTGCACAGGCTACGGCAATTTGCTTCAGAGCAGGCAATCTTCAGCAGAGGAATTTCAGAGATCTGAAATATGTACCTGCTGCAGCTGGACTGCCCTGATTTTGATAAAGGTGTATGTGCGTGCGTGTGTGTGTGTGTGTGTGTGTGTGTGTGTGTGTGTGTGTGTGTCTGTGTCTGTGTGTGTATAAGCAAGTAAGTAAACTTTATTTATATAGCACTTTTCAAGGATAAGGGCCACAAAGTGCTTCACAAAGTGCAAATAAAAGCAGCAAATGTATACACACACATCCGTAAAACAACAACATAAAACAAACAATTTGAGCATCAATTAAAAGCCTGTCTGAGCAAATGAGTCTTTAGGCACCGCTTAAAAGTGTCCACAGTGTTCGCATATCTGATATCAATGGGAAGGCTGTTCCATAACCCAGGCGCCACAGTGGCAAAAGCATGTGTGTGTGTGTGTGTGTGTGTGTGTGTGTGTGTGTGTGTGTGTGTGTGTGAGTGTGAGTGGTGTGTGTGTGTGTGTGGGGGCGGGCGGGGGGTATCCAGCACCAGAATACAGCCAAACAGTGCTAGATTAGTGCGATCAGAAAGTCCAGCAAACTTGTTTTTTTCCCCACCACCACTTTCTGACTTTCGACCTACTACAAACTTGCACGGAGAGCGCGGTACTTAATCCCGGAGCGCTTTCTACCTCCAGCGCGACCGAGGGCTTAGAGTGTACACACAGCTTTACTCCAGGAACGCGTGAACGGTCATACGCTGGCCTTAATAAGGAGGAATTTAGGTCACTGTTACACTTGGCGGAGCCAGAATGGCATCTCTTTCGCGGATTTGGTCTGGCGACATCAAAACGGGCACCGCCCAGGGAGGGCGGGCGGAGCACGGTCCGCTGGCCCGTAAAAAAACGATGCCGCCGATCTCAAAAGCGTGATTGGCTTGGGCCTCGTGATGAATCAGACGCAACAACAACAACGCTGAAAGTTTAAAAGGAGCTTGACAGAAAACGAACGACCAAGACTAAGACAGAAACACAGCGATGTCGTGGGCGGGGAATGGGTTGGGGGACGGGTTGGGGGAGCGGGGGATTGCGGCGAGGGCGACTGCGGCCGAGCGCGGAGAAGAAGAGGAAGGAAGGAAGCACTCGCTGGCTGATAAGGAAGCGTGACACATCAGAGCTGGAAGCAGCTTCGCGCAAACAACGTTCACAACCCCCCCGAAAAAACGCCCCCCCCCTTTCCATAAGCTCCGAGAGTCCGAGGAGTATCAGTTGGAAGCCATAAAAAGCAGTCAGCTCTCGCAAGACTGGGCCCACAACAAAGAGAAGTTGTCTTGAGAGAGAGAGGGGTGGGGGGGGGGGGAGGGGGTATTTCTACAGTATGCAGCGCTTGAAAGCGATTCCCTGTCCGAGGAGAAATATCATTATTTCACACAGTAGCTACGGATACAACAGCTGTGCTGTGTCTGTCTGTGTGCCTGAGCCTACTGTGCTGAGCGCGCGGAACCGGACGTCTCCCACCGCAAACGGATCATTCCGGAGACACATCGGGGCCAAGGGCAAAACCAGCTGCAGTGGCTCCAGAGTTAGTCCCCATTACAACACAACCAGCCCAGAGCCTCACTCTTTATTTACACTGAATATTACACCTAGATTCTTAAGTTCTTTAATATTATATTTTATTTCAGGACGTACCCATAATTTATTCATGATTAATGAATCGTGAATCCTTTCGTTTGTATAGTGCCATTTTTTTTTTGCTGTAATAATTTATGAGGGGGAATTTTAAAAATAAGACAGAACAAAAAAAAAACAGACAGACAGACAGAAAAACCCATCTGAGATATGCTAAGGAAAAACTGGATGAGTCACAGAAGAACAGCACATTAAGCTCCTGAACAGAAACTTTCAGAACAAAAAATTCCTGCACTTTTTTGTTTTTGTTTTTTACGAGCGAGTGGGCGATTCCGCATATCATTTTTAAGAATGATGAGCTCTCAGGCCCTATTAAAGCCATTCCGTTGGGGGTTCTGATGGGACTTTAAACAGAGCGCAGACGCCTCAATTTAAGGGGGCTTCTTCGGCTCCTGACTCCCTCCGCGCGCGCCGTAGCGGCCCGATGGGCGGGGGGGCCGCGGCAGCCGCCGTTCGGGCTGGCGGTTTTATGTTTCCGTGGCTGCGGGGCTGTTCGGCGTGTCAGTGCGCGCCACCACGCACTCCACGGACTCACCCAGATACTCAACTCCATCTGTTGGCAACAGGAGTTTCCAGCGCTGCATTACAGCACGAGAACGTCCGTCGCCTCGGCGCTGTACCTGGTCAGACCCGCTGAGCAACGCTTTGGCTTCAGCGGTAGGGAGACGGGACTGTCAGCGTTAGGAGATCAATCGGAGCGGAGTATCTGGCGAGGGTAACGAGTCTTTGGTGCGACTGACGCCGGTTGACAGACGTCCGGCTCGGAATAAACAGGTGTCACCTTCCGGGTGCAGGGGGGGGGTGCGTGACCCCGAGGACGCCATCCGACCTTACGCACAGTGACATTCCCCAGGCCGACGGAAACCGACGGCGCCCAAAAAAAACTCCCGAGGAGCGCAGAAGCTCGCGAATAGCCAAGCTTTCCGCCGGAGGCGTCTACGCGGAGCGCCACGGGAGAGAGGAACGCCCCTGCCGGGCCCAGGCTGGGCCCAGATCGATTTACGCACACTCAACCGAAAACACCCTCTTTAAAGGCCCTGCAACACTGGACACTCGCATGTCACTCTCTTCACGTCCACATCCTAGAGTGCTTCGCAAAACGCGCTTCAGCTAACAGTCCAAACTAATAGGAATCAGCACACAGGAACAGGTAAGTCTTAAGGCCTAATTTAAAAGAGCCTCTTTTAAATTAGTCAGTTGACGCTTGGAATATGAGTTGAAGGTTAAAAAAAAAAAAAAAAACAGTTCTTCCCCCGCCGGTTATCATCCAAACGTACAAGGCAACACAATTTTAACAGCAGCCCGTGTGTAATGCCCTCGATCGAGAGCGAAATGCACAGATGCTTGACCTGGACCACTCCCGCATTCTGCAACTACAGGCTAAATCCCGTCCCTGGACCCCTTCTCCTTTCTCCCCCGCCCGGGTCACCGTGCGAGGGCCCGTTACTCTTGGGACGAGCGGACGGCGTGCCCAGCCCTCCACGGGGCGGCGGGGGGGGGGGGGGGGGGCACCCCTAATCACAGACTTTCCACTGGACGTTTTTGGGCTGTCCTGCCAGCCTGCTGTTTACACTCCAATTAACACGGTCGAGGTGTTGCGTAACCAGGCTGCGAAAAACACGATTAAGGACCTGGCCTTTGCTTTCGTTAAAGGACCCGCTGGTTGGGTGTTCAGGTCATCGAAAAGATACGCTGTGCAAACATGGAACTGTGCTTCGATGTTTTTTTCCTCCCGCACACAAACGAGCAATTGAATAGCCTGTCAATGAGCCATCGATAAGCAAAGAATGAGAGGATATCCCTCTATGTGAGGGAAGGAGCTAACTGGGTTCATGCTAATGGATCCATTTACAGTTGGCCCGCACGGGAAAAGGCAAGTTATATGTATATGTAAAAAAATACCAACTCCTGCAGAAGACAGTGTTAGGAGAAGGGGGCGGGGGAAGGGGCCGGGGGAGGGCCACTGCTCTCAACCCAGCTGATTAGTCTGTCCTCAGCAGGACTGCAGTGCACAACATCAGAAAACTGGCAGGAGGCTTGCTCCGTGACCACCGACCCCCCAGCCCCCCCCCCAAAACACCCGCCCCTTCTCCTTCCTGTCCCATTAGCAGACACACAGAGACTGGAAACACACGCTCACCTCCAGAGAGAGGGGACTGGGAGGAAATGGGCCGGAAACAGGAAGTGAAACTTTCCCAGAACTGCAAGGCTGAATCCAACTCGACCACCATTCAGTCCAGCCAGCTCTCTCTCTCTCTCTCTCTCTCTCTCTCTCTCACTCCACACGATGACCTGCGGTATCCATGGTGAACGGTCGCCTCCCGCCAACTAAATGCCCCAGAGGGACTGAAAAGCATTGTTTTTAGCAGATCTGCCCGCTTTATTTTATTCTGATTGGGGGGTGGGGGGTGGGCGATGAATCCAGCGAACTTGCTTCCCAGAGCCTGGTTCTAATGTAAGGTTTGACTGTAATTAACAAATCTTGGCTTGCCTCTCTGAAATCGAACACACGGGGTTTGTTTCCCAAAACGCAGGCTGTAAATCCCAACCGCTAACCACACACCGAACCCCAAAAACCTGGTACTGACTGCACTCCTGTCACCAGTGTGGCTGGGCTGAGACCCAAACAGGAACTGCCAACAGAATCGGGTCAGTGAAATCTGCGGTTCAGAAGGAGCCAAATTGGGGTAAAGATCTTATCTGGCTAACAGCTAACTTGAGACATAACTGTATCAAGTTTGTTTTAAATGAGCATTAAAGGAAACATTTCATAACTGCTCAGGCCATCCTGGAAGCACAGAAATGCACGTGTGCACCAAATTTAACTGATTCAAATACCCCAAAAGGAATCGCTTGCCTGCAGCACAGTGGCTTGGCTATACTGCAGAAGTGACTGTGACTGCGACTTCTCACTTGATGTAAGGTTAGATGCTCCATTTTTCTGGTGTCAGTTCAATTACATGGGGGTTGGGGAGGGGGGAGGTGGGCTCTGGGTGTTTCACCCCACAAAGATCTCTGAAAACAGAACAGATGTTGTGCTGCCATGGGAACAACCACATTAAACGCTCACGTACTTGGGTATCATATTGACAGCCTAATTTTGTGCCCTTCAATCGTAGCCAGATAGGTAGGCAGCCTGTATATTATCAGGGTGGGCAGAGCAGCCTGATGCAGGAATGCAGGTACGGCTAACGAAGGCCACCAGCACCTCTGGGTAATGCACTAGTCCCCAAACTGGTCCTGGAGAGCCACTGGGTCTGCTGGGTTTCTGTTTTCACCCTAGAATCGTAACCAACTTCAAACCAAAGAAACCAGGTGAAAACGAATTGGTTGTCATCTGCATCAACTGATCGACTAAATGCAGAGTAACAATGAAAAGAAAAGGACCATACGGCTGTCCAGGAGCAGAGCCAGGGACTAAACAGTCAGTCGGTTTCACAGAGCCAGAGAGCAACGGGCGGGTCTGGCCGTGAAACGATGCACAGCCTTCGCGCATTTTTCACTCGTGCCGTTATTAGGCGGCTCGCACTCCTCCGCCCACCAACCTCAGAAGAAACGAGAAAGCGCGCGGGGTAGGAAACGTGCGACTCGCTCGCCTCTGCGCTTTCATTGGTTCACAGACTCCGCTCGGATGTCCACGCAGCGTAGAGGCGCTGGTCCGATTTGGTGCCCGCATACGCACGACCCTGACTGCCCGCTGGTCAGACAGCACAGGCCGAATGGTCGTGGCTTTAAACAGCACACAAAGCCCTTTATGGGCATCCTTGATTTATATGCTAAGTTTATTCCGGATGCATATTTATCAACCGGCAGACCTTACTTCTGGGGGAAAAACTCAGCAGAGCCTTCCTAAAAAAGGAAAACAAATTTGACCCTTAAGCTCTGATTGAGCGTTCCTTCGGAAGTGAGGCAACGCCAGCGATTAGTCTGAGCAACAGTACGCGGCAGGACCCCGCACAGGGAAAGCGCTCTGAGAGCAACTCTGACTGGGGCCACAGCCTAAGCTCTCCCAGAGACTTGAGCAATACTCCAGTCCCCGAAAGTTGACAGGCCTGAAAATTCCTGAGGAAATTCCTGTGAGACAAAAAAAAACACAAAATGCGGTTACAGCTGAACGGTTCAAGAGTGCGCTGTTTGTCTAGGACAGGCTGGGTGGATGGGGGGGGAGGGCAGGGGGCGGCAGAATGCCCTGTCCCATTTGAACCGGCACGATGCAGGAGTCACCACCTGACACCCAAAGCGCTGTTTGGACACCATCTCGTGTAAAAAAAATTTTAAAAAATCTGCAAACGCTCCCCACGCTTACGGAACCCGGAACAAGGGTTTCGGTTCCTCGAGGGCATAAAAACAAGCTCGCCGGGTTTTCGGCTGAGGATGAGGAACCTCTGCTCTTTCCAGCGAATGTGGAAAGTTACAACGTAGACACGACCGCCACCGGCTAAAAACACACGCTGCTGACCAGACAGAGCCTCAGAATAAGGAACAGATGCACACGCCAGAGCAGTTTACGGCCTACACGCCGAGACCACCGAGATCACTTCAGATCCTTCTGCTTGAACACATGACATGTCCCTAATGAGCAAAATCATCAAACAAATTAAAAGTAAAAAAAAAAATTTTTTTTAAAAAGTCTAATTAATAGTCACACTTAAATAAACATGAAGCAGATTTAAATTTGAGATTTGAGGCTAAAAGCTACTTGAGATATGCCCTGTACATGCGTGGGTCACACTTCAGCATGTTACTTAAACACAACGCAGCTACTCTTAATTCGCAAATATTTATGTTCCCTTATACCGCCCATTGATTTGATTAATTAAATCAGATGGGTAATTAGTCAATCTAACAATTTAATCAATGAAAACCAGACACCTCATTTTTGCATAATCCTACCCCTGAAGGTGAGCAGTCAGAAGCAACGCATGCATACGGTGCACCTGCACAATGTTGGGTTGATGTACATTTGCACGGCGGCACTATAGCCAGCTCCGGCTCTAAATCAATCGGCCAATCACCCGTGACAATCTGGGACGTGTCGGGCAGAGTCCTGCCGGGGCAATTAGGCTTACCGAGGGGCAAAAAAGCCTGGCGCCTGCCTATCCGCCTGCAGTCATGCGTGAACGCAAGTCCAAGAGCAGGTCAGTCCAGACGAGCTGCGCATTCCAGACCGGAACGGTCTTACCCCAGCACCCCCCCCCCCACCCCCCCTTTCATATCACTGCCGGACCACATGCGTTCACATCGGACGAAAGTGCACCTGGTCCCCCAGTGACGCCACCCACCCACCCCCCCCCACCCCGGAGTTTTACAGTCACCCTCTCCAGTGACGTGCCCACAGCTCCTGTATACGTCGGCGGAACATTCCGGGAAGCTGGAGTTGCGCAACTTTCTGCTTTTTACCCCCTCAGGCAGCGAGAAGAGATCGTCGCACGCGCAGGAGGGGGGAGGGAGGGAGGGAGGGAGGGAAAAGGTGGAACATTAACGCCCCGGGCTCACGGGATCGGCGGCACCGACAATGAGAGGAGGAGGTGGGTGACAAAGTTCAAGGTCGCCGACCGCACCGCAACGGGGGAGGGGGGGTGGGGGGGGGGGTTGGGGCAGAGCGAGCGGCATCAGCTCTGAGAAAGTTTGGTGCAGAACAGCGGGTGTGGAGCTGAACCCATGCCAGGGCAGGACAGGCTTACTTCTGCACTGCCAGTCATTTTAGGGCTCTGTGCACTGCTCCAACAGAAACAACGCCGGAGCCAGAAACCACAGGGAAGTATGATGTTTGTACCCGGAGGCTACAGGTTCACAGCTGAAAAGATTTGTACACCTGCTAAAAAATGTATGTATGTGCTAGCTTCCATTCTTATCAACCAATTCAAACGGCGTGGTCTGTTATTTCGGTAAAGAAGCATTGTTTACTGAGAATTTTTGCATGATTTTTTTCCAGGAACATTCCAGGCCAAATGGAATTCTGGTAGAGTTTTTTTTAATTTTTATTTTTTTAAGTTTTTTTGTTTACACCACACAGTTAAAGCAGCAGTCCAACTGAAAAACAGATTACAGCGGTAGACTGATTAGAATCTACTAAACCGTTCCCTTGAGCCATATTACTCAACGGCTTCTATTATAGTGTATTGCCAGGTCGTCTTTGGCCTTCAATAACAGCCAAGATTTCGCCCAAAGAACATGACTGATTCGTGGCACACCAATGGAGAGGAAGACTGGACTATGAGTGGTGCTGTCATCAGTCAGTGACTAAAATACAGGAATAAACATCTGCACAACATTACACTGAGTGACATTAGTAAAGTTACTAACAGCTGTTATTTTCACCCATTTACACCAACTGACTCCAAATAATAAAAAAAAGCAATTCCTGCATATTTATTTGCACGACACGGGAAAACACTTGCTTCCCATTTTGAAAATTCTAAATGTGTGTATGAACACACACACACACACTACATGGCCAAATGTATGTGGACACCATACCCATATGTACTAGCTGAACATCTCATTCCAAAACCATGGGCATTAATATGGAGTTGGTCCCCCCTTTCCTGCTATAACAGCCTCCACTCTTCTGGGAAGGCTTTATACTAGATTTTGGAACATGGCTGTAGGTGTTCTCTTCCATTCAGCCACAGGTGCATTAGGGAGGCTGAGGACAGATGTTGGGTGAAAAGGTTGAGCCCGCAGTTGGCGTTCCTATTCAGCCCAAAGGTGTTCGATGGGGTTGAGGTCAGGGCTCTGTGCAGGCCAGTCAAGTTTTTCCACACCAAACTCGGCAAACCATTTCTTTATGGACCTTGCCTTGGGCAGGTAGCATTCTCCTGGCATTTGCCAACACTCAAATTCGTCCTTCAGACTGCCAGATGGTGATCTTAGGCTTGTGTGCGACTGCTTGGCCACGGAAACCCGTTTCATGAAGCTCCTGACGAACAGTTCTTGTGCTGATGTTGTTTCCAGAGGTAGTTCGTAACTCTGCAGTGAGTGTTGCAACTGAAGACAGGTGACTGTCACACACAACACACTTCAGCACTTGGCGGTCCCGTTCTGTGAGCTTGCGTGGTCCACACTTCAGGGCTGAGCTGTTGTTGCTCCTAGACGTTTCCACTTCACAATAACAGCACTTACAGTTGACTGGGGCAGCTCTAGCAGGGCAGAAATGTGATGAGCTGACTTGGTGGAAAGGCGGCATCCTCTGACAGTGCCACGTTGAAAGTCACACAGCTCTTCAGTCTGACCCATTCAACTGAGAATGTTGTTAATGGAAATTGCACGGCTGCATACTTTATTTTATGCATCCGTTAGGAATTAGGAATGAGTGTGGCTGAAGCAGCCGAGCCCACTAATCAGAAGGGGTGTCCACATACTTTTGGCCGTATACACACACACACACGTATATTGTGTGCATATATATATATATATATATATATATATATATATATACACACACATTTTTTTTTCTTCTTGAAAATTCAGTTCACGAAAGCGCCCAAAATCTACATTGCCACATCAGTATTAAATTTGACATTCATTAAAGACAGCATTATGGTCTTTGACTTTAATAGTGACCACAGAGTGGCGACGGAAATATTCAATGCAAATAACCCCCTCATGAAATCCAAATGAGTTTAAACCCTTTAGCATAGTCCTTCCAAAACTTCAGCTATTTTGTTTGTTTGTTTTTTTACAAAACAGGTCGGATATAGAGTAGAGAAATGCACATTACACTTAACAATATACCCCAGCTGGGAGTTTTATCTGACTAAAATCACTTTCAACGTGTTGTTACCCAAACACATTTCTTAGCACAGTCTAACATCCAAGTCATGGCCATGTTTAGCAGACACCATAGTCCTAAATTATCGTTTGTTGCGCTGAAGTATGCAAACTTCATATCGTACACTGTTGCCGTTTTGTAGTCGTTTCTTTTGGTAAATATATTTAGATATGTGCAGGTCTGACATGCCACTAGCTATGGACTGTGAATGTTCATCCGTGCTCCCAACAACTACACATCCATAAAAAACACATTTAAAGGAGAACTCGGTAACCTACTCTTGCAAGTCACCTGTTGTAAATAATTGAACACTGATCTTTTTTGAACTAGGTCGACAATGTAACCGAACACGCAAAACGCAATCCGATAGCCACGGCCAACTATATCGCAACTTAGTTACATATTTAATGACCACTTAGACATTTTAATAGGTATCCTATAAATGTTTGTTTTTGTGTAGACTACAAATACACCCATACAATGGGCCAAACATTTGTTAAATGGTAAGTGTTTAAATCAGGCGTAGCCTACTCCTGACCCCTAATACACACTCACTCAGTCATTGACTTACATTATTCGTCGGTGTCAGTTTAAACTTCAGAACGACACGTGCCGTAGTTCAAGCGCCTTTACTAGTACACGATCAGTAAAGAAAGTCCCCAGTATTAAGATCTTCAGCCTTCCCAAGATATATTCATTTGTACTGACTAAACATCATGAGTTGTCTTCTCCCGTCAGTTAGGTCGGGTGTCGACGCGTATTCTCATAAACTGAGAACGTGGAGCATTGCTGCGTTCGCTTATTTTTTTTTAAAGGCGGTGCTCCCGTTTTGTGGCGTCCAATGGGAAGTTCGACTCTGGACTTGGAATGACAACCTACCGCAGCTCAGTGCTGCTTTCCAAACAGAGATCTCCCGTTGCCAATGCAGTCAGAAAAATCCCAACTGCACTTTGTAGCGCACTCTTTTAAATCCGTACTAGGATTTGTAGCATTTATTGTCTGGAAGGGGAGTCGTGTCCCCTCTTTCCCCTGAATTACAATTGCATTTGGCAAGTGCATTGGACGGTCCTGTATTTATAACGTAACCCTGGCTAAACTCAGATTTTTAAAGCATTATATTGTGGCTTTTCATTGTCTGCAGTGTTTTTGTTTAGTTTTTCCGGAGTTTGTTGAACTTTGTTTTACCTTAAGTAATATCAAATACATCAAATGCTTGGAAACATGAACAATATCGAGTAGGCTATGCGTAAAAAAAAACTACGTTTGCAGTGTTATATAACAACCAGGAGAGAGCAATCTATATCCTGTAGGCTACATGTGCAAAAGTGACAATAATGAAGGCGCGCAGAATAAAATGTCCTATCTCGGCGCTTAAAACACAACAAGCATAGTGTATATACGCAAGGATTTGCTACACCTGCACAGTACTGCAACGCGTTGTCGTGCGACGCTATCCTTTATATATGTAATTTCCCCCTCCCTTCCCCCTCTAGTTGCCTTTACCTTTACTCTTTTCAAACAACCGAGTATCGTGAAAAAATGGCAAAGGGGCTCTAAAACTGAGGAAGTTAATATCTGCTTGAAAACTTTACAAGGCAGTTTTAAACCTCTTATCACGATAGAGTCACACCCCACTTCAGAGCTGGACGTTACAGCTTGACTATACAGCCCAGGAATACACTGAGGTAGCAGTGAGCGAGGACTCTCTGGATATTTTTTTTAATTGCAGCTGCTCCATAAATCACTGACCGTGTAATCTAATTGGAAATGGGGCTTCTGAATGGCTTTCTGGTAGAGGCTGTCACAAGCAAGACACAATTCCAAATCAAGCGAACATTATACAGTATGTGCCAGTTATTAACTTCCCAGACATCTGACGCTCAGTGTGAAAAGGACACCGTTTTATAATGTACAGTGTTTGTTCTAATTTATTCTCTTTGAAACAAGAGTGGAGAATGATACTGAACCAAAAGCGACAATATCTCATAGAATAGATGTAAAGTGACGTGATGCCAAGCAAGTATCAACAAGATTGTTTTGCTGAAGACGACTGATATAAACCAACCGTCCCGCCCCCTGACACACACGCACACACTCACCCATGCACGCATGCACATACAAACACACATACTCACGCACGCACACTGCAAAGCCCTTCCACCAGACTGCGTCTCAGATTTTATGAGCCTGTGGCAGCTGGTCCTTGGGGAGGTTACAGTTCCAAGTGACACCAGGAGGTTTTCAGCCTTGCTGGTCCTTTACGACAGTGTTAAAGAATATCACACCCATTACATTAGTGACATTTTATCACTGGGATGTCGAAAGCCCTCGTTTGGAGAAATCACGTAAAATGAAAACATCTTATTACTTTTACACCTCGGTTGTGCGGTATATGCAATAAAGTGTGTTCGTTCCAATCCACATTCTATAATATTTATTTAGCAAAGCAAAAGACAAGTGCTGGATATCGCAATACTGCACAAATACACGTACTTGAAGAAAGTATTTCCAATATGGTTGAAGTATGGAGACAGAGCCACCTACAGGTTCATATGAGCAAGAGCAAAACCCAAAGACAACTCAGAACCAATCGGCATCGCCCATGAGCATGGCACTCCTGCGCCTGAAACACCAAGATCAATTATTTGCAGGTTGAAGCCATTTAAAATTCCTTACACTCAATTACAAGTATTTTAACCAAGGCATAATTTCAAACACATATTTCTAGATATTTTATGCATCTTAAACGTACAATTAACCATATACCATAGCCTACTAATGTCCAATACATCCCAGAAATCATTATGCTCAGGCAACAAAAGGGAAAACTACTATGACCTACTATGATTTTAAAAAATAAATGCTAATAAATGCCCCCGCTTCTGTCAGACTGGATACTCTGCTGTGCTCTATGTGTTAAGTAAGAGGCATCCTGTGCCAGTTGCGCAGGCAAAATAGCACAAGCACACAGACAGCTGATGTTACCAGCTCAAATGTCAGGCGCACGCGGCATGGACAGTTCACGCGCACCTGCATAGCGGTAACCCGCTGTAATTATACACTTGCTGAAATTACAGGCCTACAGCAGCAACGTACCTGTCATCCAGTCAATGTTTTAATTAACCGATATTTACAATTTATACATTTATTCTTCAGAACTTATTGATAAGGAATGAGCCTATGCATATTTTAAAAGTGAATTTGTTAAAGTTTACCAAGGACAAAAAATGGTCTAATCTGATCTTTGAAAATAGCTCTTTCACCCTTTAGGCCACATTTTTGTTGTCTAATGAGTACTATTCAATTCAGCCTGGCAGCAAAACTCAATATTATACTTTGTAAGTCTGAAGTGAATTTTAGGGATGGTTGTAGGCACGAAAATGTGGTCACAAAAAGAGCCTTATTTTATTGCTATAGGCTATATAAAAAGTCTGAGGTGTTAATAAAATAAACAGATTGGGGTGTCTTTGCCAAGGCACATGATAATAAAATACATTTCTCTAACTGTAATTTTCAATGGCAGCCCTATCATTTACAGCATACAGGTATGATTCACTATTTACATCTGATATTACTTAATTTAGCTGTAACAATTAAAGTGAATTTTAACGGGTTGATGACAAACAATATATGCATTAAGTTACACAAAGGTGCAAGCGGACAGTTATAATTGATATATGTGCCGTCGATGCCATAGCCAATATCACTGCATTTTCAAAATGTAGGTAAATCTGTACCCCAGTTTTTGGTCCTGGGCGATGTATCATTTATTTATTTATTTATTTATTTTGATGAGGGGAAGTGCAACTAACGCGCGATGCCATATTTGACCACACGAGGGCAAACTTAGACCAAATAATTAATTTTGCCGATTTGCTGCTACTTCACCATAATCAAAATATGGCATTATTTTTATATGTGCATTTACTTAACTGATAAGAAGTTAGAACTGTATCACAACAAGTAGGCTTAGCCCATTGTCCAGGCTACATTTGTAATAAAACTAAACGGTTAACAGTATGACTTTGTTCAGTCATTATCCTTCGGGCTTCTGACTCCGAAAAATGTATAATATCGTTTTCATTGCTATTCAGCACGCCACGAATTGAATAAAATTCAGAGCCGCAGATCTATATAATTTCAGTCCTGTAAATTTTTTACGTTCGGCATTTCTAAAAGTCAATATTTAAGTTAATAAAATACATTAAACTCGTTTAAACATGTAGCCTATTGTATGTCACGTTCGAGAGAAAAACGCAAATTATTAAGTGTCAAAACGAAAATGTAAACGGTGGGTTAAAAAGTTGCCCGAGGTCTGCGCAGTTACTGCGCAGATGTTCCGGTATTACCTCAGAGACCCATACAGCCGGCCCACTGCAGTGTGCCACCCTGTTTCATTGGCAGAATGAATCATTGTCTCGATGTGTAAGGAGTAAGTAAATGGGAACGCTCAGAAGGCAGAAACGCAGGTAGCTAATGTAACGGAGAACGCAAATCCTTCCCCTCCATAGCAAAAGGTACGTGGCGGAAGGTTTACAAATAACATATTCACATATTATCAACGTGTTATGTAAACTTTGACCTGTACTTATTCGCTTTCAGTATAGGCTTTACACAATATAGCTCCGTCACTTTAATTATTATGACTTGAAAATGGGGCCAGAGTTTAAAACCATAGTTTTTTTCCCGCATTTCTCTTTACAGCGCTTCAGGTTAACGGCATAGCCTACTTCTTAAGGACTGGGTCCTGTGAGACTGGATCGTGCGAGGATGCCCGCTCCTGCAGCAAGTATGGTGCGGCTTGTTGCGCTGATTTTATCCCTGGCGATGATGGTCTATGGCTTTCCACCGCAAGCGACAACATCCGTGGTGGATACGGACATCACCCAGACTCTCGAGGACAATTTGGCTCAGGGACACGCCACACTGAACGATATGTTTAGGGAGGTGGAAAAGCTAATGGAAGACACGCAGCATAAACTGGAGGAGGCGGTGTACCAGGTAATGTCGTGCCAAGGGCTTTTTTATTCACTGCACCGACTACAAAACAGTGCGTAGCCGGGTGTTTTATCCACTGTAGGGCTAACAGAATACTGTGATATCTGCCACTTACGAACTGAATTTTTAGATGCACCCAGATAAAATTATTAATCTTGCGTACATGGTAGTCGACTTCAATGGGGTTTTTCTTTAGCTTACAGAAGATATATTAGCCTATAGGCTATGTGCTCATTTGGGTTATCGCTAACTGTTTTAATAAATTACTAGATTTAAATACATTTAGGTATACCGTTCTATTCGTTAAGTTTTAAACTTTTTGTTAAGTTTTTTTTTCATATAAATGTAATTTGAATGAATGAAAATCTCACGTGTTCAGCCTGTACGATTACACTTGTTTGGCCTTTCCAAATAAAAACACTCTGGACCTAAACTTTAATAGTATATATGTAGGTGTTTTAAACGAAAGTTTCAGATTATCGGTGCCCTCAGTGTCTTTAGTTATCACCGCCCTATAAGGCTTTTCCAAACGACCCTCGCTGCTTTATTGATTTCTGAGCCGCGACTGCTGGAGACGTATTTATGAATCCTCTTTTTATAGATGGACAACGAGAGCGCCCGATCGATGCTGTATGTACATGACCTTCCTCCCAATTACCAGGAGGAGAGCAGCACGGACAGGACGGTGGGAAACCAGTCCGTCCACACGGTGGAAAAGATCAACATGGTACAGCATTGTACATGTGGACAATACGGCTATAATACATTTTGTATTATTAATGCAGTGTGTGTTGGAGGGGGGGGGGGGGGGGGGGTCTGTATGAGAAAGTATGTTTGTGAGAAAGAGAAAAAGAGCATGTGCAATGTATGTGTGAGAGAGAAACAAGACAATGTGTGTGTGTGTCTGTGTCAGAGAAAGAAAGCCCTCATATTTGTTCATAAATTAAAAACAAGTTGGTTTTTGATAGGAGACACTGAAAAATTGCAAGTACACAGCTCCAAAATTTGCAACTCCAGCACCCCCCCCCCCCCCCCCCCCCCCCCCCCCATTGTGCGTTGTGATTCTGCACATCTCATTCTGTTACACTCTGAAGGGACAAATTGGCAAAGATGAAAAAACAGTCCTAACAACGAAACAAATTAGTAAAACATAAAGTGCATTAAAACTGATTTAATATTCAAACTCTGTCCATCAAAATACAGTTGCAACAATGGATTGTTAGAACTCCAGTGCTGACCTTGAGGTCATTGATTTAACTGTAAACTTGTTTTTCTAAAGGGGTTTTTATTCCTTATTCGGTAAACAGAGCTTCGGCACTTCAGCAGACTGAATTTAATTGGACTGCACTGACGGGAGAGGCGCACCGCCTCCTGCTATCAAACGAAGTGTGAGGCTTTGCCAGAACAGTCTGCTTGGGTCCTGGGCACCGCCTGGCGCAAAAAAAAGAGAGATGTGCCCGTGCAGTGCCCTGTGTGCCCAGCAGACTCTCTCATTCCTCGAGTGTCACGTGACAGCCCCCGTGTCACTGAAACCAGTCTGCAGCCACCGACAGACCGCGCGCACATCTCTCGCGTTGGAAAAACGGCTTTCAGAAATGCACGTATGGAGACGGTTCTAATGAAGGGACTGTGGACATGGTGTATAACTCTTTAACAAGGCAAGTCCACAGGGACACATGGCCAGTGATGACGCTGAGCACGGAGTCGTGCAGGTAGTCACCCCAGCGAGCGCATGAAGGGTTTCTCCTAAATCCGTCACGCGCTCTGGGGTACCCTGGGCTGTGGGGTTAACTGTGCTTACCCAAGACTTGGGGCTTCCTTTTCATGTGTCATCTGAGTAAAAAAAAAAAAATCTTCCTGTCTGTCAGGTAACAGACAACAGAACAGGAGTGACCCACTTCTCCAGAACCGTGATCCAGTCCGGCGGCAAGGAGAACGAGGTCCAGCACGTGAGTGGCGTTCCGTCGGCTGCGGTTTACAGAAACGTGGCGGGTGTGCTGAACCAGAAGGACGCTGTGCGGCTTGGTTCGTTATCATCGTGTGAGATGAAAGCAAAAATGCACATTAAAAACATACTAATTCAAGTGATGAGGTAAAGAAGATGTCCTACACGTGCACCAAATGCACAGCCGAACTGAAAAATGTGAACACCAATCTGAGGTCACTTAGTAAGGTGTTGGGCCAATGGCTGTCGCCGGTATGGTCTGCATGTCCATCAGGCTTTCTGTAGGAGGCATATGACATCACGTTTTCATGAGAAAGTCAATCAACTCAGTTTGTTTGTGGAACTGGAAAACACTGTCTGGGGGGGTCGTTACAGAAAATCTCATAAACACTGGACTATATTCAGGTCTGGTGACTGAGAAAGCCATGACATTTAGATAAAGCCCGTGGCATGCTCCTCAAACCAAACTGTTGACAGGGGCATCTTGAAAGCCATCACTGTCTGCAGAAAAGAAATACTTTTAAGACTGGATGAAGTACCACGAAGTAATGATTCACTTAAACCAGGGGTGTCCAATTTCACTCGAAAACGGCTGGTATGGGCGCAGGAGTTTGTTTTAGCCCAGCACTATGACAGTTGATTCATCTAATATACTAATCGTGAGCTTCAATGAAGACCTTGATGAGTAGAATCAGGTGTCTTAGTGCTGGACTAAAACAAAAACCTCTCACCCACAACAGTCCTTTTTGGGATAAGACTGGACACGCTCCCGACTTAGACATTGTAAAGGTATGAGCTCACCCAAAACATGGCAGGAAAATGTGCCTCACACTGTTTTGGAACCACCAGAACTCTTCACCGTGGGAGCTTTTTTGCTCCCATTTACTTCATTGACTAACCATGTAGATGGTGCCATATATTATAGTATTCAGGGTGGCAGTGTAGTAGGAACAGGGTCTTGTTACCTAAAGGTCACTGGTTTGATTCCCAGGTTGGTATTGTTGTGTCCTTGTAACACGTTGTACCCTCGAGCAAGGTACTTAGCATGCATTGCTTCAGTATAAATCCAGCTCTTAAATGCCTGTAATGTAATGAAAAACAGTAACCATTCTTTATCAGTACAAGGGGTTATCCTGGCTCAGAATAGGGCTTAGGTTGGTGACTTTGGGTGATAGCAACTGCAGGCTTTACTACCACTGCAACCTTGACATGTTGTCTCCCTATATTTAGGCATATTTAGAGTGTAATGTTCTGGTGTTGAAAAATAAAAATGGGAACAATTTAAATATTTTTTGAAGAGTTGTATTTCGTAAGTGCCGGAATTGGATGAAGATACAGTCTATAGAAGGATTAACACATTCTAAGGGGGTCATTCTACAGGAATAGTGGTATTCGGAATTGTGTATTTGCATAAACCATTGTCGCATATTTTCATGGAATTACGTCCAATTACATTGCATAATGATCTATAAATAGCCTATGCGCTAAATAAAAAGTCGCAGATGCTGCATAAATAAACCGACAATTGCCCTAAAAAGACACGAAACCGCCTACATTTACAAAGATAGGTGACTTCTGTTGAAAATCGCGTCGTCAACACTCTCCCTACTGTCCATTCTTTTATGCAAGTAAGCGGATTCTACTGTAGTTAATTTAAGCGTGTAAGGTTGCACGTTAACTTGAAAGCCTGAAATGCGGTATCGTTCATGACCAAATTGTACCTATAAATGCATGGAACATAATTGTTCTACAGATGTTGTTTTTGTGCGACTTCTCCTGGCTTGGGCGGCTTGAAAAAAAAAAAAAAAACACTCAGGCGGCCTGCCTAAGAAATTTGGAAAAATTCAACGTTGTGGTTGAGACACATGCGGCTTTTAACCGGCTTTATTAGTTGGTGAGCTTTGAGCTACTTGCAGCAAATAGAGACGGGAGTGACGTTTTCGATGTGCGTTAAAAACGGACATGCAAATGAGTCGGTCTGTTACAATGAGAGTAATGGGGCCCCAGGGTCCCAGTCGGTCACCCTAAGAGAGACAGTTAGCTCAGTGAGCTGAAGGCAAAGGCCCTCATGATTAAAGGATGCTTTTTCATGACGTCAACGGTTAATAGTGCACTTCCGATGCTTCTGCTCTCTTGGCAGTTGCTATTATGCCAGAGGTCAGATTTTCTTTCTCTCTCAGCCTTATGAAATTCATTTTTATAACTCTGACAACCACTTTATATACGGACCGAAATTGTAATAAAACCTTTGGCTCTGCTAGTACACGGAGTTCTCATATAATGTTAGCCAGGTTAATGCCGTCTGCCCTAGCAGCCCGTTTTCCCCTCCCGGACGGACGGGGGGGGGGGGGGGAGGAGGTGTGCTCTTCGATCAGGGCCACGCAGAGCTGCGCCAGGGTCCGTTCGGAATGCCTGACCGCCAAAGCCGCTGACGTGACGAGGCTGCTGAAGGGTCGGCTCGAGCGGCGGCGGCGGCGGCGGCAGCACACTTAATTATCGAATGACGTTGGATTGCCTACGTCGTCTATTAAATAAATAAGCCACAGAGCTTTCTGTTCTTGGTTGAGGGCCTGAAAACCCTTATCTGATGTGCAATACAGAGAGAGGGAGAAGAGGTGATACAGGGCAGCATCAGTGCTTTAAGTCAGCAAGTAGCAGGTCTAATAGTGCATCAATAGCAGGTCTAATCGTACTAATAATTAACCAGTAGTACTACTACTACTACTGTGACTACTGCTACTAGTACTACTACAACTGTGACTACTGCTACTGTTACTACTGCTACTACTGTGACTACTGCTACTGTTACTACTACTACTACAATGGTGACTACTGCTACTGTTACTACTACTACTACTGTTACTACTACTACAACTGTGACTACTTCTACTACTACTACAACTGTGACTACTACTACTGTAACTACTGCTACTACTACTACTACAACTGTGACTACTGCTACTGTTACTACTACTACTACAACTGTGACTACTGCTACTGTTACTACTACTACAACTGTGACTACTGCTACTGTTACTACTACTACTACAACTGTGACTACTTCTACTACAACTACAACTGTGACTACTGCTACTGTTACTACTACTACTACAACTGTGACTACTGCTACTGTTACTACTACTACTACAACTGTGACTACTGCTACAACTACTACTACAACTACAACAACTACTACTACTACTGAGAAGAAGAAGAAGAAATAATTAATATTATTGATGTAACACTTTTAAAACAGTGTTCTACAAATGTTTCACAATAAGAATAACGCAGACAAACAGATATATAACCAGTGGCAGCACCAGGAATTTTTCTAGGTCAATATATGGAGATGTGCTGATAATTTATTTTTTACTGTAAAATGTAAAATTGTGAGAAAATGCTTGGGGGGGGGGGGGGGTGGTGTGTGTGGCAGGGGCTCAGCGCTGTATCCCCAGCATGTCCCCAGTTAGCGCCGCCGCGGTATATAAAAGAGATGGAGTGTCCCGCTCTCTACCGCTGCCATCTGTCCAATCTGCAGATACTGCCGATCCCGTCACCGTGGCAACTTACATCCAGGAAACGGATGTTTGTTTCTCTTAAGTAGCAGGCAAATGGATTTCTGTCTGCCTTCCCGTCGGCGCGCGGCGGCCCCAGTAGTCCAGCCGAACAGCGTGGCCTGGCGATGGCCGGGAGCCGCGAGGACCCATGAGTCACCGCCTCCTGGTGGGTGCGCGGGTGAAGAGACAAATTCCCCCCTGCTGGTGCCACTGCCCTTAACCTGCACTGTCATTCACACGCTCACCATAGAGGGCGCTCTATAAACTTTCAAGGTACTGTAATAATAGGTGCACACCCGCGTGCTTTAGGCAGTGCCTGATTGGGAAGAAGAACACGGTTTTTGACCGTGTCACAGAGTCATCGTGGGAGCATATTTGTGGCAGCTTAGTTGGCTAATAGCCAGATAGCGACACAGGAAAAGTCAGCTGCACACCGCCCCTCTGCCCCCGTGTTTGATCACACGTGCCCTCCAGACCCACAGCGCAGGTGTAACAAGTGCCTGACTTATTTGGCATTAGCCGATTCCGCCAGTTAGGTTACAGCCGGACTTGCCTTCTTCAGCTCCTAGAACCTGTTAGGGTTCAACGGGGCAGCAGTCTTCGAAAAAAAGAGACGCTTGTTAATTTAGCTAGCTGTTGTCGGTCGGTTCCCCGCGACGAAAGCGGACAGATGTGGGTTTTCGTTGTTCTTGGCAGAACAGAAGGTCTGCTTCGTTCCCAGTCCCAGTGAGTCACAGTCGCAGTCTTCAAAGGGAACCCGGGGCGGACTGAAAGCGGCCCACCGGTCTTCCGTAAACGGGCCTGTTTCTATTTGATTAAAAAAATACTCTTTTGAAGGCGGGCTCCTGCGTCCTCTTAATTTGCTGCGTGTGTGTGTTGGCGGACTCCCGCGGTGCCGGGTCTCATGCTTTATTCATTGGCGTCGTCCGCGTGCTCTAGCAACGCGGCGAAACAGGAAATTGCTTATCTGGGGATACGCATACGGTCGTCCCAGTTTCCCATTTGAGTTCCTGTTTCTTAAAGGTCACGTTTAGATAGCCTGTGTGCACACGGGCGGAATCATGTGACCGTACCTTAAACCCTGGAGAATATCGTTCCGATTGCAAGCAACTGTGGCACTAACCGCGCTGCCATTTCTGAATCTCTCCCAGGCTGAGTTCAGCCGTATTAAATGACCGGATTTATATTTTGTGTCATAAAACAAAGCCGTAAACGCGTTGGGCCTACTTTTGGGTTATTGCCCTTCAGGCTGCACCGGAGTGCCCGTGAGGCGGCCGCGGGGACTGAACTTTCACGGCGGCGTCGTTTGAGGCGCCTGGATCGGACGCACGGAGAGCGGCTGGCGAGATTGTCGAGGGGCCCGCGGTCGTTACGGGAAGACGCGGGCTCTCTGCCGCTCCCCTTTAATGTGACTGCTAGTTTTTACGCTACTGGGCTCTCTGCCGCTCCCCTTTAATGTGACTGCTGTTTTTATGCTACCGGGCTCGGAGATGCAGACGTCATTAACAAGGCTGGTCTCTCTGTAGGCTTTTGTGTGCGACGCGAAAATGCTGCCAGCCCGCTTAGCTCCCGGGGCCGCCCCCGTCGCACAGCACAGGGAACCGCTAGATAAAATGCTATTTACATTTAGAAACTAGTGAGTTGTTGGCTCGCCGGCTCAAGAGTCTCCGTTTTTGAAGCGGCTGTTCTCATTATCCAGGGGCTGGTTTAAACAGATCGCTTTGAAATGGGACCATTCTGTCCGATAGGAATACATTATTGCAAATCAACGACCATTAAAACCACACCTAGAATATCCAACACTCCTAGCAGACCTTGGGGCCAGAGTGACAGTGGCAATCTCTCAGCATTTAAACAACAAAAAGCCACTTTGAAACGAGAACCGAACTGGAGACATTCAAAAGGTTTGCATTTGCATCTCTGCATTTTGAGTCTTTTCTCCGACTGTAGGTTCCCTTTAAAAAATGGACAGTGGCTTGCTGACTTTATAAAAATGCCTTTGAGTACTGCTTAAAGTAATGTAAAACCAATGGATTAATAACTGGGTAAAGCACAGACTTATTTCACATGTGTAGTGAAGTCTTGCAATTGCATGGGCTTGTGGCCGTTGGTCTCAGTTTTCCATGGGGTGAAAGCCAGCTCAGAATTTCTGCTCTGTGGTTTCTCCTTCTGCGAAACCTCAGTGAGGACTGGGAGCTTTACTCCGCGCTGCCATTCAACCCAACCCCCCTCTCCGCTTTTTTTTAGAGTGTCACTCTGAGAGAGAGTACACTTGTTTTTGCGCCCTTAAGGCACTCGAACAGGACATGCAGGCAGGATACAGTAACCAGGAGCGTGGGGGGGAGAACCAGTGGCTCACTGGAAAACATGCTGATCCCACCAGTCTAGACAGAATTGAAGAGTGAAGGGAAATCTCCCAGTTTACAGTAAGTGCTGCTGGGGGATTGGGCAGCCTGGGTGGATACTAATGCTGCGCTCTGCCAGCCAGTGGAGTTTCCGCACCAAGGGAAAACACACCGAACCGCAGAGTACCATCTGGCCCATGCCGTGCTATGGCATAATTAATAACACGTCTGAGCCGAGGGACGCCATCAAAAGCCTCTAATGCCTCGAAATACATTTTATTGCCGATGGCTGAAGTTTATCGTCGTCAGCCTCGGTTTAATGAATTGAATCCGTGCTCCAGCGGAATGCCGAATTCCTCTCTTCAGCGGCGCTTTTCCTCCCGCGACGGTAACAGTCGGGATTAATCTAGCAGAGAGCTACGCGCTTCGGTACGCTGTTGTTCCGACTGCGCTGCGACACGGAGCGCAAGAGCCAAGGGTTGAGACACGCAGGCAAACGAGCGCTGACCGCTTTCGTTAGCTCGACCCGATTTCCCGCTCTTCGTCCGATGGAGAAGCTGCCTCCCCGGCTCAGCTCCGTAAGCTGAAGGGAGGCGAGACGAAGCGGCCCGCTCACGCGCTCCGCAGCCCGCGTAGCGAAGACGCGTTTTTTCCCCCAAAAAAACAGCCGGCCCTAACCCGCGGGGGGGGGGGGGACCAGCGCTGCAGTGCCGTCCCGGACTGAGCTGGGGAAGAATTCAGCTTCAGGTGCCTAACTGGAGGAATGAGAATTTTTTGGGCCTGATAAGGATGCTTTTGGAGGTTTTTCTCCCCAGTTTGGAATCGCCAGTTTTGCCTCTCGAGTCATTCTCCAGAAAGAACAGCAGTGGCGAAGAGGCCTGAGCTCTGCTTCGAAGCACTGTCCCACAAGCTTTGTTATTCCACACCACAGGCTACACAGTGCTATAGGAGAGCTAGCGCCAGTTGGGGTAGGACATATCTAGCAGTGATGACAACTTGAAGCCTGTGGGTGTTTCCCAAATGGTCTGGAGTAACAATGGGGGCTTAGGCGAATTAAACAGGATTGTTGTCCTGAGACTATGGACACCCAGGCATCGTCAGCCAATGCCTCTCTCCAGGCTTCAGCTAGTGATGTCTAGGCTGTAGGGCCCTGTCTGCACTCATAACAGACTCCTTTACTGACCGACTCTCTCTACAGCCAAGTTCCTGATTGAACTCTCATTAACAAACCATGAAAGCGAGTGAAATTCCTGGCCCAGATACAGTATTTCTTCATTTCCAGTCCTTTTCTTGGGACCTCGGGTACCACCGTCCTCTGAGCACTTTCAGCTTTAATAAGAGTACATTTGGTCCCTACCGGGACTCATATTTTTCTATTTCTTGCCTTCCTATAAAGTGTCTGAGACAGACTCTCTGTAAAAAAAAAAAAAGCACTGTACTAATAAAACGGGATTGAATATAAACTCAGTGAGAGCCTATTTAATGCGCTTTTCCTGTGTGCTCGCACAGAATTGTCAAGTGATGCGGTTAAGCGGTTCGCTCAGTCTTAGGGCGGCATTTTTACCTCTTAACGTCTTGCCCCACGCAAGTTCACACAGGCGTCGGCAGATTGTAAAGCCGATGAAATGGAAGGTCTCGTTGCAGATGTCGCGGCCGTGTGTAAATGTGTCATGTCCCGAGGGTTCCGTCAGTCGCTCTGGATAAATGAAAAAAGTCGTTGGTGCAGATCCTTGTGATCGGGCCATCCCTCGGTGCCCTGTGCCTCAGGATGATGATTAAAGCTGTGTAGGCTTTGTGTGACTGTGGTGTAACCGAGAGGGCTGTGGAGGGAAGTGGGGGGGGGGGGTGCCCTTGGAACAGGAAAACAGGAAGTGCGCGGACAGCTCGCGCTGTGAGCGTTGCGCCACCGCTCCCCGCCGTGACCGCGCTGTGTCCTCCCGCCCCGCAGGAGTGCATCATCGACGAGGACTGCGAGAAGGGCCGCTTCTGCCTCTACGAGTCGCTGCGCTCCAGGTGCCTGCCCTGCAAGGCTCTCGACACGGTGGGTGCTCTTTATAAGAACTGCTTTATAATATACTGCCTACCCCTGCACTCAGGTCTGGAACCCATAACCTGCTGGTTGCCAAAAACTGGATGCTTGCAAAACATACACGAAGCAGTACTCGCACACTAAGAATATAACACGTACCACTGTACTCACACACAATAAGAGTATAACACATAGCTCAGTACTCACACACTGGAGTATAACACAGTACTGACACACTAAGATTATAACACACATTACTCACACACGAAGAATATAACACACAGTACTCACACTAGAGTATAACAGTACTCACACTGGAGTATAACACACAGTACTCACACACTAAGAGTATATAACACAGTACTCACACTGGAGTATAACACACAGTACTCACACACTAGAGTATAACACAGTACTCACACTGGAGTATAACACAGTACTCACACACTAGAGTATAACACAGTACTCACACTGGAGTATAACACAGTACTCACACACTAGAGTATAACACAGTACTCACACTGGAGTATAACACAGTACTCACACACTAGAGTATAACAGTACTCACACTGGAGTATAACACAGTACTCACACACTAGAGTATAACACAGTACTCACACTGGAGTATAACACACAGTACTCACACACTAGAGTATAACACAGTACTCACACTGGAGTATAACACAGTACTCACACACTAGAGTATAACACAGTACTCACACTGGAGTATAACACAGTACTCACACACTAGAGTATAACACAGTACTCACACTGGAGTATAACACACAGTACTCACACACTAGAGTATAACACAGTACTCACACTGGAGTATAACACAGTACTCACACACTAGAGTATAACACAGTACTCACACTGGAGTATAACACACAGTACTCACACACTAGAGTATAACACAGTACTCACACTGGAGTATAACACACAGTACTCACACACTAGAGTATAACACAGTACTCACACTGGAGTATAACACAGTACTCACACACTAGAGTATAACACAGTACTCACACACTAGAGTATAACACAGTACTCACACTGGAGTATAACACACAGTACTCACACACTAAGAGTATATAAAACAGTACTCACACAAAGAGTACAACACAACAGCACTGACACACTAAGAGTATAACACACACGGCACAGTCAATATGATAACATACATACGGAAGCAAGGTTATAAAGAGAGAAGGACGATGTGCAGAAAGGCTGTTTTCACGCAGTCCCAGAGAACACCGTGTTCTTTGTCCTGCGCGGACAAAGCTCGGCGTTCGGGAGGGACGCGTCTGGCAGGGGGGTCTGGAAACCGAGAAGCCGGGTGTATAGACTGTGGCACACGTCCCGGAGAAAGGGAGACCTCCCAATAATCTCAATCCATATGCCGCACAGAGCCGGATGGGCGGGGAAAACGACCTTGGAAGAGGGCGTGTTGGGCATAGCAGACACTTCTACATCTGTAATAAAGAGATATACACGTCTGTGATAAACATGCATTCCTCTGTGTTTTAACAGCCATTGTCAGTGTTTGCGTTTGGCTTATTTAACTTAACACTCCTGGGGTTTGCATCTACTGCATTTACTGATTTTGAGCTCCAATTATATCAATTTCTTAAATGATAAAAGGTTACGAAAATGTATGTTTTTATACATTTGCCCTAGGTTTCCTTTAAAGGGACCAAATCTTACTGTGCAACTTTTTTTTCAAGTGTAACCCTCCAATTTTGTGTGCTGGTTGTATTATATCACCCCGGATTTCATTTTAAATAGAGCACTCCCTGCAGGCACGTTTTGAGTTTTATATTATGGATACAAATCTTACGATGCAGGAGCTAGCCAAATTGGGCATGCCAGAATAAAATGCACCAAAACAAATTCAAACAGACAATCGATGGGGATCCAGCAGTGAATTTATCCTGCAACTTTCAAACACGAGTAAGGACACCCAAGCTACTAGTCTAGCTCAGGCTAGAATCCATTCACAGTCTAGCTATCCTCTATTTAGAATTGATCTCTACCAGCGGTAACCAACCCTGTTCTGGGAGGTATACCGTCCTGTAGTTTTTAACTCCAACCCTAACAAAGTGCACCTCACTGAACAGCAAGTGATTTCATTGAGCTGCTTAATTAGTAGAGTCAGGTGTGCCAAATTAGGCTGGAAACGAACACCTTCACGATGGTAGATCTCCAGGAACAGGGTTGGTTACCACTGTTCTATACAATTTACCATTTCATAATCTGGCAAATGTTTTTAGGTGCGGAAAAAGGTTCAATTTATCACGGTGTACATCTAGGCACCGTTCTGCTGCACAGATGGGCTCGGCGCTCTGATTCTGAATCCAGGCCGTGTCTGCGCTGGCCGTGGCTGGCGGCTCCACGGGGTGATGAACAACTGGCTCCAGCGCTGCCCAGTAATGGATGGGAGGGCCGCAGTCTGGCCGGATGACCGCCTGTCATCGCACACCAGCCGCCCCCCACCGGCCAATCAGGGCGCCTGTTAAGGGCAGAGCTACTGTGCGCCTGTTAAGCTACGCACAAAGTGTCTTCCTCTGACTCATGTCTGTGCGAGCCTGACTTCTGAACTGCGGGGTGTGATAAGTGGTGTCTGCCATTGTGTGCTTCGGCGGAGAGCAGGAGTGCTTGGAGGTTGCATCAATAGGCACTTACATATACATATGATGCACATAAGTATGTATTTGATTGGCTATCCCATATTGAGGAGAAAAAGCAACACTACTGGAGCTAGACATTGACAGATTTAGAGTGAAATCAGTGCCCCTAACTGGAAACTATCTATGACTCCCTCATTCAGTTTTTACATGAGCAAGCTTTCATTCATGAAGCAAATGCAAGTGATGATAATGGCTCTGAATGTAATGGATACCTGTGTTCACTGTCTGTGTGTGTGTGTGTGTGTGTGCATGGGCGTGTGTGTCTGTGTGTGGTGTGTGTATCTGTGTGCATGTGTGTGTGTGTGTTTCAGCCCTGCACAAAGGACGAGGAGTGCTGTTCGGGGCAGCTGTGTGTGTGGGGCCAGTGCTCTGAGAACACCACCAAGGGAGAAGCAGGCAGCATCTGTCAATACCAGAGTGACTGCAACACAGAGCTCTGCTGTGCCTTCCACAAAGGTACAGCCAGTCCACCCGCTCTTGAATCCACTGATAAGGTCTGGTAAAAGAACAACTGGACACTGTGCCTGATGGCAAAATGAACCTGAAACAAAGTCAATGGAATGATCTCTGTGACTTTGAACAGACCTGCTCTTTGCAATACAAGTAGGCTAGGGGATACAAAGCACTGAATCATCAGTTCTGAGCCTTGGTGTCTGTTCCCAGTAGCTCAACTAAAATTCAGTTTTCCTAAGCGAACGGGCCCAAACTATGTCAGACTGCAGAGATGAAATCCAGGCCTGAGCCATGCGCAGAATTCCTGTGGGCTTACAGCGAAGAGCTGCCACCGTGTCCTGGCAAAGCCCGAATTAGCCAGGACCATCAATCAAGCCCGGAGGCCAGATAACAAGGCGCGGCGTCTGTCTCTCTCTCTCTCTCTCTCTCGGTCTCTCTCTCTCTTTCTCTCTTGGTCTCTCACTCTGTCCTTCTCTTGGTCTCTCTATCTCTCTCTCACTCTGTCCTTCTCTCGGTCTCTCTCTCTCTCTCTTGCTCGCTCTCTCTCTGACCGGCTCCTCCTCTTCCTCGGCCAGCCCTGCTGTTCCCGGTCTGCACCACCATGCCCATGGAGCGGGAGCGCTGCCGCACCCGCCCCAACCACCTGATGGAGCTGCTGTCCTGGGACATGGAGGGGGAGGGGCCCCGTGAGCACTGCCCCTGCGCCGGGGGGCTCCAGTGCCTGCCCCGTGGGTGAGTCCCACCCCGCCTCCTCCTCCTTCGGCTCCCAATCTCCCACCCATGCCCCGCCCCCTCCTCTACCTCTGTCCCCTCCTCTTGCCCTCCCATCTGCCACCCATACCCCGCCCCCTCCTCTTCCTCTGTCCCCCGAATCTCCCACTCATGCCCCACCCCTCCTCTTCCTCCTTTACCCATTCTCCCACACTTCCTGCCCCCCATCTCCTACCCGTTCCCCACCCATTCCTCCTCTTCCTGCCCCGGCCAAATCCACCACCTAACACCTCCAGCTCCCTTACCTATTCTCCAGCACTCCCCCCCCCCCCCTCCGCCACCCCACATCTCCCACCCATGCTCCTCCCCTTCCTCAGGCTCCACCCCCCCCTCTCTCAGACCCCACCCACACAGGCAGCCGCCACCCTTTTCCGGTCCTGACGAGAGGTGCTTTGCGATTTGTAGCTGCGTAAATGATGATTAATTAAATATTCCCCCATTTCTCTATAACGTGCTTTGAGATTGTGAGACGAAGCGCACGACAGAGAAAAGCCATCAGTTCCGTCATTAAAGGCAGCGCTGACGCTCGAAGACGTCGGGGCCCGGGGAAGCGTTCGATCGCGACGACAGCGACGTGCCCTCGCCCCGGCGCTCCGGTCCACCGGCTCCTCAAACGACCGGAGCGTTTTTTTCCCCTCGGGTGACTTTCCTTTTTTTGGGGGGGGGGGGGATTGGGGGGGCGCTGTTTGGACGCAGCGGAGCATTGCCGCGCAGGCAGCCGGTGGGACGGCCTTATCGCCGGCGCGCTCTGACCCGCTTTCTAAATGAGGCGGCTCCGCGGCGGGAGCTGTCAGCGGCGGCGGCTCGGCGCATTCGTCTTCCCCTGACCGCGGGGCGCACCGCCCCCCCCACGCGCCGGGCCATTAGCGTTGCATGGCCGGGGTGGGGGCGAGGGGGCAAGGACGTCTCCCGGGAATAAAGACGCTTCTCGTTAGCCAAGGACAATCGTGGCACGGCGAGCAACCGGCAAGCAGGCTTTCTGTTTCTCCTGGATGATCTTGTTTTTTTTTTTTTTTTTTGGGTGTTACACCCAGACAGGCAGGAAAGGGAGTAAATTACTGATAGGGATACACTCTGGCAGTTTGTTATCATTGCGATTTTACGACAATTTCCCATGGTGCCCCCGTTCAGACGGGGTTAAAGACAATTCTGTGCCCCGGACGCCGTCCTCGTTCAAAACAAAACAAATATAGTAAAACTGCAAGCGGCATTCTTGCATTAGTTTGGCCTGTGGAAGTACCGTCAGGAAAGTACTGAGTTAGCATCAGCGCAGGTTTGATGTTTGCCTGGTTACAGCCCTGAATCCTACCGTGGAATTGTGGGCTAAACATTTCAGGTCTAGTTTTCTGGATGTAACAACATGTTTTTATAAAGATATAAAGTCTGAAACACCGAAATAAATCGGATTGTTAAAGAAAGCACAACTACAGCGACACCTGGTGGTCAAAACTAACCTCACCATGAACAGGGGGAAAGAATGGTTTTCCCACCCTATCCCAGGACATCAGAACCATGGTGATAAATGACCCTCAACACTGTGTGCCAATAGCCTACAGTAATAGGTACACCAACGGAAAATCAGGCTTACAAGTGAAGTTGTGAAGCACTGTTATATATTTTGAAGTTTTATACAGTGAATATAGGGCTTTTCTCTGCATTTCACTGTTCTGTGAAGGTTTAGGTAAAATGCATTTAGCGTCCTCTGAATAGAATAAGAATAATATGAATACAGTGGATGTTTTTGTTTTTTTCAAATGCTTTCTCTGCATTTCATTTTCAGTTATTGAATGTACAGTCCAAAGATAGGCCGGTTTTTGTATTATGAATTGCACGTGCTTTCGTCTTCGTGACTGGACACGCAGTGACAGGCGCACGCGTCAGTCCAGCTGAACGTTTTTAACTGAAATTTTCTATGTCTCTGTTTTTTTTTTTTTTGACAGGCGTGGCTCCTTGTGTCTAAAGGCACAGAACTCGTCCTCCAGCGAAGAGGAACTGACAGACGCGCTCTATTCCGAGATGGACTACATCGTCTAGCGCGTGCCGCTCCACGCCAAGCAGCTCGTAGATTCTAAAAAACCCACCGCCCTTGGACGACTTAGCCAACTCCCCACCTGTAGAACATACTTGTGTACCCTGTGAAATAACCCCGCCCCCACCTTTAGGTTTGTGTGAAATGTCCACCCCCCCCCAGAAAAACGCATCCTGGCCTACTTGCGGCTGAACTTACTAAATTTCCTTCTAGTTGTGTGCAGTGTGCTTGAGTGTCAATGTCATACAATCCCAGGCTTGTTTCTCGACCCAAACCGTGCGCATGAATTCAGCTGTCCTCATAAACGCTCTTCCCGTAGTTACTTAAAAGACTGAAGAATGTACTTAACGAACACAAGGCTGCTTCGTAGTAAATTATCGTCATTGTATGTTAAGGCAGTTAGCTGGCCGAGAAAAATGTGTTAAAAGAGAGGACTCATCGGGCCCAGTTGTCGGGTTTAAAAGTGACTGATGTGCTGCCGTGGAAACGTCCGCCCGCTGCAGCGTGCGCCATGGGTCGTTATCAAAATGGAGGTCTTTCAGTAAAGCAGCACCGGCTAGCGTCGGAGCACGCCGCTCTGCGGAACCACCGATAATGCGAGTCTGAGATCACGCTGTCCAATTAAAATCTTCAAAGAGGTCGGTGTGCTTTGTGTGCTATTATCCGTACTGGCCAATCACGTCGTAGCAGTGTAGGATAAACAGAAAATTAAATTGTGTTCACATTTTGAAGAGGTCTATCAGTTGTGGCCTCGACACAAATGATAAAAATATATCTATATGAAACTGTACTGTGACATCACAAATATGTTTTTAAACCCTAAAATCCATCAAATTGTTTTAATACGGCATCTTTCTCACAGAGAGAGCTGATGAGCAACTAAAACAAAATATTTTAATAAAATTTTAGTGAACCACAAAAACACTTCGCTATGTACCCACAATGCTCACATACAATGAGCGCCTCACTACACTCACACAGCATTACAACATCCTCCCAATTAGGCATTGACATTGACATTGAACGTTATCAAAATATAACTCTGCTGCACTGTCCAAGGCATGAATGGCACGAAAAAGTTTTTAAACAGTCAAAAATATTCTCTCTATAATGCCACTTCTTGGTCCGAAGTTGGCCACAGACATTTTTTATTTTATTTCTGAATAAAAAACGAGAATTTTGATGTTTCTCACTACAAAGGCTTAGGGTGCTCCTACAGCAGTGGTGTCAAACTCGTGCCATGGAGGGCCGTGTGTATGCAGGTTTTCATTCCAGCCTCAGATCTTGATTATATAATTAGTTAAATTATTTGCTGAATTAGGGATACAGGTTTGTGCACAATGGTGACCCGACGTCTATGGTGACCCGCATTGTCTAAATAAAAATTTTCTTATATTCTGTGCTTCAATGCAGTTAAACGCATATGGCTGAATGAGTAATTGGACTCAATTAAGGCAGCATTAATTGGTTGGAATGAAAACCTGCATACACACGGCCCTCCATGGCACGAGTTTGACACCACTGTCCTACAGCATCTTCAAAGCATTCGGCCAATGTTGACTCTGAGGAAAGAACTGGCTCTGAGGGTCTGTCAAATGGTAGCTGTTAATGGTTAAGCACAAGGCTGTGTAGCTGAAACGCATCAGGTTCCGAGTGTGACTGTGCTCCTTTATTACGTGGCAAAAGGGGGAAAAAAAGCTGAATACTGGTAATCATGACAAAGGAACCGCCGTGCTACAGTATATTTCTAGTGTTTGGAATGGTATGGTAGTCTTCGCAATAGCGTTTACTGGTCAGCTAAACATTTGAAAATTACATTGACAATTATGTTCGTGACAGATCCATGTTTCAATGGTGTGAGACTAAAGCAAAATAGCTTTTTCAGAGACAAAGGCTGCAGTAGTGAGCAATGACATATAAGAGCACTGATACAATGCATATATTATGATTTAGATACTAAATGCGAGTATTCTTCAAACAGGAAATTTTGGTTTATTAAAATTGTTCAAATATGTAAAAGCTGAAAAATGTTGTTAGATGTGGTCCTTTCAAAAAGTTCTCTCTCGCATCTGAGTGACCCTTTTGTTCACACAGCCAATTTTGAATTTTAAGCCTATTTTGTTCCCCAGGTTGTTTTTACAGGATGGGAATGTTTAAATAGATGCTCTAGACTATTGATGCATGATCTGGAATGTTTTTATGATATGATGAGATTGTCTAGCTTCTTTCAGGTCATTTCCACAAGCAATAATGTTGTCAATTTACCTGCAGTAAATAAGGGTTAACCAGCCCTGCTTTGTTTTGTCACTATCAATGATTTATATAATATCTTTAAACGTAACATTACCATCCTTTGCTTCTGAGCCATTCTTCCACCCCCTTGTGGACATAACAGGAAGTGTCTAAAAGTATCTACGGTAAAAAATATTATATAGAAATGAAATAATTATGCAAATTTTACAAAAAATAAAAATATCTTATTTTTTGTATAATATAGAGTTAAATATTAATATTCTACTATATTAATATTTAAGTATGATATTAATTTTGGTCAGAGTGACACCCCTAACATATGTATATAAATCCAAACAAACATAGGCTGTCAACAGAAGTGATGTTCCTTAGTAGGTTTTACCTGTAAAATACCACCGCCCCATTATCACAAATGTAGAGAGGCCAATTCCTGCTGGATCTCATCGAGATGTCACAAGGAGACACCCCTCTGCCCTGGGGGAGCCACACAAGGGCATATCTCAGTCTCACAGGTCAAGAAAAATGAAGAAAAATGCATGTCCACTTAAAACCGCACCAGGAATCTTGCATCTTTAATCCTGCAAACTACCTGGGTGAATTCTAGGTTTTCAAGAGGGATTCCTCTCATTTCAATGAGCTGAAAGAGAAGGCATTGGTTCTTAAGGCTATTAATGCTAAATTCCTCCCAGGCAAATCCTCATTTTCGCCTAGGCTTTGTACTCCAGCACACCATTGTCTTACATATAGGTTAACCTTTGGGCTACTTAGCCCCGGAAATCCCACCGAGATATAGACTCTCTTTCGCAAGGCCTGGTCAAGAGCGTAGCACAACAAACATCAAATCCAAAGATGCTTCAAGGGCCATTTATAATCCACTCCAGTAACAGAAGAGTATTAATATCAATCGGGTAAAACAAATTGCTTTCCGCGGAGAAGATTAAAGGTACTGAAAGTGATACCGCCCTGACGTCAAATCGGTCAAATCATGAAAATCTAACCACAGTAAATACATTCATTGTTCACCTTCGGTCACCACAAGGGGTCTGTAGCCGACCTTGGGGTCTCAGAGGTCACAACAGATTTTCAGTTGCACGTGACATCACAGCCGGGGCCATAAATGCTGCACCACGCCGAGGCGGAAAGGTTATGAATTTAACACAAACCGACTGAACTAATGAGCGTTCACCTGCCCCATTATTAACTGGTGTCACAAAGGAACGTTCTGAGGGAGGGCTAGTCTGTGCTGATCCCAGGTTGGCCGTGGGAAGCAGGCGGGTTTTGGGGGATTGGGGTTGGGTGGGGTGGGGGGGGGTGCCCTTTCGGACAGACCTTGTCCCTCAGCCCCTCCACGCTGCTGCTCTCCAGAACCCCCTCCAGGAAGGGTTCGAGGATCGTCCGGGCCGGGCTCCAGCGCCAGGCCAGCTGGGACAGGGCCTTCATCTGGGAGGACCACGCAGCGGGTCGGGGGAACGAGAGGGGAACGTTCCTCCTGCACGAGGCCACACCCTACTGAGGACCACTCGACCAATCGCTGCGAGTCGTTCTGATGACTGAGGGAGGACGGTTTGTTCAAAGCTTTGTTCAAAACTTCGTCTTTGGTAAGATGAGGAGATTCTGTCTCCATCTTAGTCACTATATACATCTGCCACCTACAAGACAAGCTCAGATGGGGTAAGCTAAACCAGTGGATTTACTGAAGAGAGCAATGCGAGTTGGGAGGTTTTGTGTGTGTGCGTGCGTGCGCGCGTGTGTGTGTGTGTGTGTGTGTGTGTAGGGGATGCAGAATAATACCGGCTGATAATAGCTTAAAATGCACTTGTCTATATTAACCCAATAATTAATAAGCTTATGGCCCAAACGAATGAATTTGATGTGCACCTAATGAGAAAATGTCATGCTCAAAAAGCCAAATAATTCTAATCTGAGTTTTTATATGAATTTTACCGGCCAAACTCACCAGCAAAGCTATTCAGAAACTCAACAGCTCTACAGACTATGCTCTCTGCTTAATAAAGTCAGAAAATTGAAAATTCTGTTTATACAAATGGAATTCCATGTCTTTGCTTCATAAGTTAACATCTATACTTAGCTACTTCCGCAGTTTTCATTTGTGCCAAAAGGTCAAATGAGTACACATACACAGACTTTTTATATACTTTTCAAATCAATATTTTTCCTTTTTCTCATTTGGAATCAACTTGTACCTCGACTCGCAACTAATGCCCTCTGACATTGACGCGACTGAGTCGATGAGTTTTTTCTTTCTTTTCTTTTTTTTTTTTTTGTTGTCACAGTGACTATTTCACGCGCTGCTGGTCCTCTGCCTGTGTGACAGCACAGGAGGCGCAGAGGAGCAGCTCGCACCAGTGACAGCTGGTAGCCCGCAGCCATTGCGTCGCTGGCAGGAAGTCATGCTGCGGCAGGGATTATGTCAACGCGTACAACTCGAAGCCAGGCTACACTGGCAGTGATGAGGCCAATCGTGGGCCATCGCACTGGACTCCTGGTCATAACCGTCCAATGACATCAGCTGACATTACGCTGCATTCGTTCTGCAGGTGCCCTCACCCAATGACAGAGAACCGTAATTGCACCCATCCGAATGACGTGAGACCGATATGGCATAGGTGAAACTCGAACCCGTGACTGCAGTTTTGACCAACTCAACTACTCAGGAGCCCATTAGGGTGAGATTTTGACCTATCTACAGCTCTGATGTCAAAACCGACAGCGCAGAATTTTAGGGTGACGGACTTCCAGGAAGACGTCCCGGTAGCTGGAGGTGCTGATGTCTTCTTCACAGACGTCGTAGTGCAGGAACGCGGTCCCCGGGTTCTTCCCGGGTTTTCCGGAACCCGGGGACAGACGGCGGCTAGGCGGGTCATTTGCACTCCGCGGCGGCGGCTCGCTCGCTCGCTCACTCACTCACTCGCTCGCTCGGTCGGCACGACAACGGTTTTTCCATTCTTTTTTTTTGTTTTGTTTAAAAGGTCACGGACGTGACTCATCGTGGACGTACCTGCGCAGATGGCACTCGACATTTACACGCGTCCAGAGCGAGAGGAGGGGAGGCTGAACCGCGGCGGCGCTCGCTTCGCGCGCTGACGTTCAGAACACGGCAGCGCTCTCCCCACGCCAGTGTCGTGCCCCACGTCACGACCGCTGTGATGATGATCTCCTTCGGGACTTACTCGAGCGGGGAGCGTGGTTACGGATGGGAGACGCCCGGCCGTTTCCGATGGCGCGCGTCATCTGTGTGGTCATGTCTGCGAGGGAAAAATGAGTTTGTGCATGCACACATTATGAGAGCATTTATAAAAGTGCGTATGTGTGTGTGTGTGTGTGTGCATGGATGTATGAATATGCACGCGTGTGTGCGTGTGTGAATTTGCATGTGTTTGCATGTGTGAATGTGCATGTGTGTGTGTGTATGTGTGTGTGTGCGCATGTATGAATGTGCACGCACGTGTGTGCATGTGTAACGATGCCAACCTGTTGATGCTGCCGTCCAGCCCGCACTGGTCTCTGAGTCTCTCTAAATCACTGCAGCCTCATAACTGCAATGCTCAGTGTTGACTGATTCAAGTTGCAGGTGATGGGAGAACACAGGTAGAATTCCCTTACACTGCTCCCCAAGAAAAATATAAAATGTTCGATTCATAATCTGAGCTTGATATTTTAGAACCAAAAGTGAAAAAGAAACTGTTGCCTTTTCTTGAAGAGTTACTGGCGTAATCAGGATCTGATGGGACTCTTCAAAGGGATCTGCAATCAGTCGGAAAGCTTCAGGTGCCTGCCCTGAAGATAACACAGTCCTGCGGACAAGGACGACAACAAGGCCATTCTAAGGCCTCATACACACACTACCAGCTTCGGTTTGGTTTTAGTTTTGAAATGTTTTAGAAATGTATTAGAGTTTTAGAGTTAAGTTTTTCGCTACGTTGACCTGCTTGTACACATTTTGCAGCGATGTCCCTCTGAGGCAATGCAGTCCAGCTCAAGCATACCCACACACTCCATTCAAGCTGATGGGTCCAACATATGCTCTAACACTATAACCTAAAAGATCGAGCGTACCCACTAACATTCAACCTAACAGGTGCACGTTCCTGACGATCAGCTAAAGGGCTAGCTCTTAGTTCACTGATGGCCTGATGATAATCCAATAATGTCTCGCTCGTTCTCTGCCTGTAGCGGCGTTAACAAGACAATAAAGTGCCGTTTAGCTTAAACAAAACGTATACGAAATACAAATAGAACATTAGTCATCTGCTTGTTACCTTTAACATTGTTACACAATGATCTTCGCACAAAGTAAAACACACAGCCAAACCAACTAGGCTGAAACCGGAGAGCAACTTGGTTAGCCAGAAGCTAGCGAGTGCAAATCCTGTTTCTTTGGGAATTACCAACGACCAACTCTCCCAGTTTACCCGTGACTCTCTAAAACGATTAAAACGCATTTCATGTTGGTTTACATTCACTATGGGTGCTTACCTGCAAAATACAAATAATACACTGTTTTGCATCATGACAGTCTCGCTCGTTCTCTGCCTGTTGCGACCACATCAGCTATCTGAGACAATTCTACCTTGTGATGATTGCCATCTACTGGTCAAAGTTTGTAACAACATTATCAACTTACAGTGTACTATGACTATTTGAAGTAAAATTTTACCAAAAACAAAAAAATTAGCACATTATGCCTTGTCAGTCCTCTCCAAAGGACTGTGACCCAGACCCTTCTAGTTATTTCTGCTCGCTGGTGATAATACTATGGGTCTGGGCCACAGGCCCTTTCCCCCATACCTTATAGCTCTCTATGGCGTCCCTCAGGGTCTTGTCCATGTGCACCTTGAGCTTTCTCTCCATCGTTCACTGCCTTCTCCGGGTGCGTGCAGAAAAGTTTGATCTGTCAGTTGAACACATCAAGACACAGGTGGGTCAGAAGAGCTGGGGTCAGGGGTCACGGTTGAACAAACTGGGCTGGGTGCTTTGCAGGTGTTTCTATTGATTTCCCGCTGCTTTGTCTCCTGCTCTTCAGAGTTCTTCTCTCTCTGAACTAGGTACTTTATTTGATTGGAAAAGTCCTCCATTTCCTGGTATTCTGGTTCAAAAAGATGAGAATAAGCCATAAACCAATACTACAGCAGGAAACAGGGCCCTCACATACAATCCATTTAAACAGCTGGAGAATTACTAAAGCAATTCAGGTAAAAGTACCTTGGTGAAGGGTAAAACGGTAATGTTTGACCTGGGTACTGAACCTTATACATCAGCATTAGTCAATTCTCTAACCATTACATTTTATAGGCTCTTCTCTAGTGATGGGTGAGTGTGGCTTCATCCCATTGTGACCCTCTCTGCTTTCTGAATAAAATTTGAAAAAAATACATAAAGTCCCCTTTTAAGAAAATAAAATGAAAGAGGCAAAGATTAAGTCATGGTGCATTTCTGAAATCTATATTTTTAACCAAAAACATATGTGTGTATATATAGGATATGGTGTGTATACTGAGAGTGTGTGCGTGCTGACACACACACACACACACACAAAATACTACACTATATGTGCCACCTCAGGCTTGGATGCCTTCTCGGTGCTGCTGGTGCTGTCCAGACAGATCCCCTCATCCCCATTGTGATCCATGGAGATGTCATTATTCTTCTGGTCGCTGTGGCAACAACTGCCCTCATTCACCACCAGCTGTCAGTGCAGCTCTCCGTCTGTGGAGATTTCTTCAAATGGGGGGGGGGGGGCAGAGAGAGAGAGAGAGAGGAAGGGGGGGGGTACATTGAATCAGCCAGACACGGAAACCCAGCAACTCTTATATCAATGAACGCTCATTAATTAATCATGAAAGTTAATAAAGAGACAGTGGTGGTGAGGTATGTGTCTTTCGCAGGGACTTAGTTTTCCAGTGATGTAGAGTCTGAGAAGGGCCTTGCTTCACCCTCCATGTTGATGACCGGGGCCACGTCCAGCTCCTCTGGGAATGATGTGGTGCATAGTGGTGCATTCAAAGCCAAAGAGCTTCAGCTGCAGCATCAGCAGGCAGGAAAACGACAGGAGCTTCAGGCCCTGAGGCACAAACAACAGAGTCTGTACCCATCAGAACCCATACGGATCAGAGCCAGCATGGATCAGAACCCATACGGATCAGAGCCAGTATAGATCAGAACCCATACGGATCAGAGCCAGCATGGATCAGAACCCATACGGATCAGAGCCAACATGGATCAGAACCCATACGGATCAGAGCCAGTATGGATCAGAGCCCATACAGATCAGAGCCAGTATAGATCAGAACCCATACGGATCAGAGCCAGTATGGATCAGAGCCCATACAGATCAGAGCCAGTATAGATCAGAACCCATACGGATCAGAGCCAGCATGGATCAGAACCCATACGGATCAGAGCCAACATGGATCAGAACCCATACGGATCAGAGCCAGTATGGATCAGAGCCCATACGGATCAGAGCCAGTATGGATCAGAACCACTCTGGATCAAAACCTGTACAGATCAAGACCCGTAAAGATCAGAGCCCAGCAGAGCCCAAGATCCATGAACTGCAAACTACATATGTCTGAGTACGAGTTTGTTGGTTGTTTAAAATGTATAGGCCAGGGAATAGAATTTCCTCAGAGAATTAACTATTCTATTCAGAATAGGGTTCAGAACCCACACCGTAATCTGCTGCCCCAGAGCATTCGTACCCAAGTTCTGCTCTAACAAAACAAAGCATGCATTGTATAGACCCATGTAAAAGTACTGACACTTTAAGATGATCAAACCACAGCAAAGTACAACAGACTGAAGAATTACTGAAGAAATGGATTCTATCAAAAAAACAGAGGTGGAGAACATCATTGTTAGTCTCAGAATACAGAAGTTGGCAAGAAGGCACAGAAGGCCCATTTATAATCAATAAGCATAATGTTAAGCTAACAAACAGTCTACACTGTAACAAAAGGTAATTCAACAGGACAGATCATTTATCAGTCTTTATACAGCTATACCTAAAACATTAGAATGGATTTTTTTTGTACCAAAGGAGGATCAGAGATGCACACTACGGGCACGTGATGGGGATAAACCAGGACATTTAAAATATTGAAATAAGTATGATAATAATTAAATATTTGAATTGACGGTGCTACGCACCAACACTTTCTTATTCCATTGGAATAAACTGGGCTGTTTAGCTGCTAGTAAAATATTACGACGAGGGCTTGACGTTAACACCCCCCACTCGCCAAATAGGGGTCAAATTTGGCAGTGGAGTGTAACTCACTCCGTCACTTTTATCAGCCACTTTGGCGGGCGACCTTCTGGTGGCTATTTTCTATTTCAAAAAAATCATTGTAGTTTACAAAAGCCATCTGAAATAAGTCAATTCGAGGTGATACTACATGATGTTACAACTCCCACGAGCACCCGGTGCACACTGTGTAGACATCCCATTGGTAAATGGTAAATGGACTGCATTTATATAGTGCTTTTATCCAAAGCGCTTTACAATTGATGCCTCTCATTCGCCAGAGCAGTTAGGGGTTAGGGGTTAGGTGTCTTGCTCAAGGACACTTCGACACGCCCAGGGCGGCGTTTGAACCGGCAACCCTCCAACTGCCAGACAATCGGTCTTACCTCCTGAGCTATGTCGCCCCCATTGGCCCACTCAGTTTGCTCTCTCCTGTCTTAGAGTATGTAATCTGATCAAAAACACGTCTTTCAGCAGACAAAAATGCCATGTTACTCATAAATACAAAGCACTGTGTATAAGTCATTAAACCAAACTGGCAAAATCTAGGCCTGTCATTAAAAGTATTGATATCAAAATTATGCCAAGTTACAAGAAACAATATTGGCTTCAATTATCTTATCTCACACAAATGAGACAAGCTGTACTCTAAAGCAATGCTACCCAGTGTTTGCTTGCACACAACTCCATAGTCTTTCATTGTAACACAGATTCATCATTTAAGCCCCAAAAATAGCTCTAAGAGCCTTTCACCATGTCAACTCTCTTTTATGTGACAGAGCACAGTGGTCGACTCAGCTTGCGAGCCAAATGAATGCCAAGCAAGGTCATAGAGGAAGATAATAGATCTATTCCACCAAACAACACAGATTACATTTTGAATGTCACACATAAGCACCATAATCTTTTTAAAAAAATCTTTCCTCATTTTCCGCAGTGACCTCCCCTAACAGACTGGTTGAATGCAGCCATGTTCCCTTTTGATGTAGCCTGTACGGTCACACTATGACCCAGATATAGGTTTAAACTGGTTCCCCTGGGAATTTCAACACTGAAGATCCAGTCAAATCAAGTAGCTCCTCCTGAGGAGGTTCCACTCTTTACCGTTTAGGTGTATCACTGTGTGCTATATTTAATTCTATAGTGGTATCTGTTCCAGTCAAACACGCCCAGCAAACATATTTCACCATACGGGAAATTACGTGCCCTTGTTTTTGTTTCTGTGCCACATATTCCTCCAGACATATTTTCAGCAGAGACTCATGCTTGCAAATTAGACACACTGGGAGCTAAAATAAGCACACCTGAAAGCCTTGTTTAAACAATGATGCATTAATTCAACAACAAACTAAACAATGGACTTTTTGTCCAGATAAACGCGTGATCTCAATCTTCATTCCATACATTATTACATTACATTACATTACATTTCAGGCATTTGGCAGATGCTCTTATCCAGTGACGTACAACAAAGTGTATAACCATAACCAGGAACAAGTATGACGAAAACCCAAGAGAGAAGTACCGGTCCAAGTGCAGGGAACAACTGCATAGTACAACTTGGACCCTGAAGGTTATAAACTGTTTAAATTTTTTAACTGTTTAAATATTACTGTTTGTATGTTCGCTAGACACACAGAAAAAAGCTCATTTTCATGAGGCTGTCAAGCGCATGCTCTGGATTATTGTTGCATCGTTCTCATGCTCCTGTATCAACCCTGCCAATGGGTATGCCATCCTTTCCCACAGAACCGCTCAAACGCAAGTCAACAGAGGAGATGCTGCTGCCATTGGCCCATGGGTGTACCAGTTATTCGGGGCTGTGCTGTAAGAAGGGGGGGGGGGGGGATGGGTAAAACACTGTTGGTCTCCCTACTGAGCAGGGTGGTGGGGCTGGCCAGGTTAGAGATCTGAGATCTATTGGAGAGCGACAGCTTATTTGACAGAATGTTTAGGGCTTTAACGCAGGTGTCAGTATAGAGGGATAGGAACAGAGCTGCCTTTTGGTACTGAGTGCTTTGGATTTTTTTCTTTGCCTGTGGTTGACCCTGTGCTGGAGTCATATGCAGTTCTCACCTGTCTCCACTGGGTCCTGGTCTCTGGTTGGGAGGAGAATTGGGGGTATACTTGTGACCCGTAAACACATTTTCAAGTCCTCTTCAGTCACAGCAGTCAAACAACTCTCTTCAAAGGGAGTTCACCAGAGACAGGGCACAGGCTGAGATTAGCTTACGAGAGTTGATAGATCCAGTTGGCAAGAGAGGGCACGCCCACAAAAATGTTATAAACTTCCCTTGTCCAAACCCCGAGGGGAGACATTTGGTGGAGTTTCCGGAAGGAATTAATGAAGCAGTCAGTCATAGGTCTTTAAATTAGGACAATGTTTAGTAATATATTTAAAACCCTGCAATTTTCCAAATGTAAACAAAAAAAAACTGCTGTGTGGCTTTCTGCAGGGCAAATAGATTTACAAAATCTGGATTTGCACTTATATTTATCGCTAATACAACAACTAATGGCACTAACCCACAAAGTGACATTGTTGACATGACTTCTAAAAATAAAAAAATAAAAAGAGTGAAACCGTTTGATTGTGGCCAGCTAGCTGATGTTAGTCTACCTTTTTATTGGCCATAATGTAATTGATGTGGTTCATTTCCAGGGGATTCAATAAGATTGAAGATGCCTAGTTATGAGACCTCAGGCCACTGAGTTGGCTCATTTGTTCACTCTGTAACCATATTGGCACTCAAGTTTAACTTGGATTATTTTGCCAAAGTGCGTATGCTTGTCTTTAGCTCCCAACATTTCATTGTGATTACAATAAAATGGCTATGATAACTAGATAGATTTATGATTTATTGATTTATTTAACACTGATAAATCTTCAGTGACATACATATGTCACAATACCGACTTGACCTATATACAGTAAGGTGTTGGCTCACATTAGTATAATGATCAGCCGACACCCTCTTAGTTCCCTAGAGACCACGTATAGAGGTGTTGGCTCATACCTGGCTCAAAGGTGTTGGCTCATACCTTCATAATGAATCAGGTTCATACCTGCATGATGATCAGGAGGAAAACCTTGATAGGTCATTGTCTTTCAAGCGTCTGTGAAGCTTGTTATAGAACGCAAGTTTGGTCATTATGCCAGTCTGAAAACGTTTGGGAGATTTTCCTCCTTTCACGGCAGCAGCACCCAGGGTTTTACACAGGGCTTTGCACAGGGTTTTACACAGGGCTTTGCACAGGGTTTTGCACAGGGCTTTTCACAGGGCTTTTCACAGGGCTTTGCACAGGGCTTTGCACAGGGTTTTACACAGGGTTTTACACAGGGCTTTGCACAGGGTTTTACACAGGGTTTTACACAGGGCTTTGCACAGGGCTTTGCACAGGGCTTTGCACAGGGTTTTACACAGGGCTTTTCACAGGGTTTTACACGGGGCTTTGCACAGGGTTTTACACAGGGTTTTTCCACAGGGCTTTTCACAGGGCTTTGCACAGGGTTTTACACAGGGTTTTGCTGGCTGCGAGCTGATACCAGGGAGCCTTCATTGCACAGAAATGATCCAGGGAGCTCATCTGTGAACAAACTGTACGCCTAAAAGAACATTTTGAATGTGCGCTCACATAACCAACAAATGGCATGTTGAAGGTCATAAGATAATGCCATGATAATTAACGTGCGGTTTGATCTACAGAATTCAACGAATGTCGTAATTGTTAAAATAGCTGATCAAAGTGAACAGCATTGGCTTTTTCCAGGCAGGGGCTCTAAAAGTCATTCTACCTTCCTGTGGTTCGCGCCTCATCTAGTATGCCAATTCTCTAAAGAGAACATGAGTGTAGGCTTAAACTATTGTATTAAAATGTTTTTCCACATATAAATGTAATCGTAGTGCCCTATAGGGTACTGCTATACACGCCTGAATGAAAACAGCTCATTTTTAACAAGGGGCAAAACAGTTTGAAAATTATAGCCCATGGATGTGTTCGTTTGGCTGTTTATTTGCAGGATTGCTGGAGTAAAATTAGTTTCATATTAGCTTTTAAATGATCATAATATAAATATAACATTTAATTGAACATAACATAACATAATGATGAGGACAGGCCATTTAGCCCAACAATACTCATCATTTTCTTGACTAAATTAGTGCTTTGATTACCTACAGACTAGATAGTATCTAACACTGTATCAAGTCAAGTCTTGAAAATCCCCAGAGTTTCTGCCTCTACTACATGACTTGGCAGGCTATTCCACACACTGTTTGTGTAAAAAAAAAAATCTTCCAAATGTCGGTATGGAATTTACTTTCTGCTCATTTCCATTTATGTCCCCTCGTTCTACTAACAGAACGCAAGCTGAATAATCTCTTGTTGTTCTCTTTGTTGATCCCCTTTATGAATTTGAAAGCTTCAATCAAATCATCCCCGAGTCTCATTTTACTAAGCTTGAAGAGGTTATGCATCTTAAGTCTTTCCTCATAGCTTTTATATTTCATACCAGGAATCAATTTTGTTGCTCTTCTTTGAACCCTTTCCAGAGCCTTTATATCTTTCTTGGAATACAGTCCCCAGAACTGCACACAATATTCTAAGTGCGGTCTAACAAATGTATTGTGTAAGATAAGTATAACTTCCTTGGATTTTTACTCAGTACTTTTGCCTATATATCCCAGCATCCTATTGGACTTTTTATTTATTGCTCTATTGGACTTTTTATTTATTGCTATAGCACAGTGCCTAGAATTTGAAAGGCTTTGATCAACCATTACTCCAAAATCTTTTTCATATTGAGCACATTCCAATTTTGTTCTTCCCATAAAGTAATCCTGCCAAATGTTTTTATTTCCCACATGCAGAACATTTACATTTGTTGAATTTTGGTTCTGAAAAACAATGTACAGACATTGTCTGACTGCTCCATCCAGAAGTGGGTGTGGTATAAGCCGAAAGTGGGTGGAGTTTTACACAAAAGCTGTATAAAATGCAAAGAATCCCTGATCGCTGCCACTGTTATTGTTGAGATATTAAAGTATTAAAGTCATGGTTGTAATGACATCAATCATAATCTAACAACAGCTCATTTACTTTTTAAAGCTGTATTTAACAAACAATTATCTATATGTGATAGCCATAACAGGCTTTTATAACACTATGGTAAACAAACAGTCAAATGAAGTTTCAAATATAGTCTAAATGTTTTTATAAATTAAAACATAGTTGCCTTACTCATTGCTGCATTGCATGAACTTGAATTTCCCTCAGTCACAGCCAACCATAAATGCAATGTTGACTAACACGTTTTGCTAATATCGCCTAACCTACACATTGGAATATTTTTTTCAATTGAAATAGCCTAAATTATTTAATGTTCAGTTGGCCTGTGTAAATTGGTATAAGGATTGGTATATAAATGCTGCAGTGAAACCAGAGAAATCGGCCGTGAATTAATTGGAGGATGAGCTTGCCAAGGTCAGAGAAGTTGAATCAACGCATGTGCTCCCTATTTTAACAGTTTAGCTGTATTTGTCCACACTGGTCTCGGCACATTATGTTTGTCAATGGTGTTATGTGCTTTATATGCTCAGAAATTTCATTTTTATCAAATTAATTTCATATATCATTCATTGACTTAATATCAGAGCAAACTTACTATCTTAAAGTTATGTGACAGCCTTTTTTTTAGTAAAGTCTCCATTTTAACAAGTTTGTCAATGGTTTTCCTGCCAATGGTGCTGCTGTCTAGTCCGGTCGCATCAGTATATGTTTTATATAGTCCCCTCCAAAAGTATTGTAACAGCAAGGCCAGTTCCTTTGTTTTTGCAATACATGGAATACATTTGGGGTTGAGATATAAAGATGAACATGAGACAAGAGTTCAGAATTTCAGCTTTTATTTCCTGGTATTTACACCTAGATGTGTTAAACTACTTTGAACATAGCACCTTTGGTATCAGACCACCCAATTTTTAGGTGAGCAAAAGTATTGGAACAGAGAGTATTTAAGTAAATGAAAGCAAATAACACTTAATATTTGGTAGCATATCTCTTGCTTGCAATAACTGCATCAAGCCTGCGACCCATTGACATCACCAAACTGTTGCATTCTTCTTTTGTGATGCTTTTCCAGGCTTTTACTGCAGCCTCTTTCGGTTGTTGTTTGTTTTGGGGGGGGGGTTTCCCTTCAATCTCCTCTTCAGGAGGTGAAATGCATGCTCAATTGGGTTAAGGTCTGGTGATTGACTTGGCCAGTCTAAAACCTTACACTTTTTCTCCCTAATGAAATCCTTTGTTGTGTTGGCAGTGTGTTTTGGGTCATTGTCTTGCTGCATGATGAAGTTCCTCCCAATTAGTTTGGACGCATTTCTCCGTAAGTTGGCAGACCGAATGTTTTTGTAGACTTCTGAATTCATCCTGCTGCTACCATCATGAGTTACATCATCAATAAAGATTAGTGAGCCCACTCCAGAGGCAGCCATGCAAGCCCAAGCCATGACACTTCCTCCACCGTGCTTCACAGATGAGCTTATATGTTTTGGATCATGAGAAGATCCCACGTTGGCCTTTCCATCACTTTGGTAGAGGTTAATCTTGGTCTCATCAGTCCATAAAACTTTGTTCCAGAACTTTTGGCTCATCTCCGTACTTCTTTGCAAATTGTAATCTCGTCTTCCGATTCTTACTACTGATGAGTGGTTTGCATCTTGTGGTATAGCCTCTATATTGCTGCTCTCTAAGTCTTCTTTGAACAGTTGATTGAGATACCTTCACCCCTGTCTGTGGAGATTGTTTGTGATGTCACTGACTGATGTTTTGAGGTTTTTCTTCACAGCTTTCACAATGTTTCTGTCATCAACTGCTGTTGTTTTCCTTGGTCGACCTGTTCGATATCTGCTGCTCAGTATGCCAGCGGTTTCTTTCTTTTTCAGGACATTCCAGGTTGTCGTACAAGCTATCCCCAATGCTTGTGCAATGGCTCTGATCGATTTCCCCTCTTTTCTCAGCTTGCTTTTCTCCCAAAGACAGCTCTCTGGTCTTCATGTTAGTTTATCTTTTATAACACAAATGCAGCTTTCACAGGCAAAACCCAAGGCTAAAACCAAGAGTAGACATTCAGAACGATTTATTGTTTAACCAATCAATCTAACAGGACACATCTGGGCAACAAGAAGCACCTGTCAGTCACATGTTCCAATACTTTTGCTCACCTAAAAATTGGGAAATAAAAGCTGAAATTCGGATTTGTCATCTCATGTACATCTTTTGACCTCAAACTCAATTGTCTTCAGTGTATAGCAAAAACAAAGGAATTGACCTTGCTGTTCCAATACTTTTGGAGGGGTCTGTATTTGTTTATAGTATATTATTGTTCAATATTCATGATTCATCTTGGATGCATTTTTATTTATGAACATAAGGTAGGCTCAATTTCAAAGGCTTCTATGAAGCAGTGAATTTTTTTTCATATTTAGCAGGAAATTACCTTTGACAATTATTCTTTTAAGTATTGTTCATTAAATATGAATACATAAAAAGATAAGTAACTGTGTAGCTTGTAAAAAAAACATTTTATGGAGTAGTAACACTAGTGCCTAAAATGACAGAATTGTGTACTTTTTAATAAAATATTAGAAAATACAGTTAATTAAGCACCAAATTCTGTAAGTCTGTAGAGATAAGATGTTTAATGTTTAAAGGCTTTTTTTATTTTCCAATTGATTTACCACTTCATATGCAGAATGACTAATATACTGTATATGTAGTCTGGGGAGAACTTGAACTCTGTCTTTGTAGTATTTTATACGTATTTGTTTGATTACTTGACAGATGAGCACATACACACCCAAGATAATTGGTGCATAAATTCAAAAGTATTGAGGGTAACACCACAAGCCATAACACATTTCCACTGTGGTCCTTTAACGTAACTGTAAATTGTTGTGTCACCGAGAGCCATTTCTGAAAGTTTCTCATTTCTGTTTATTCGTTTGGAATACAAAATTAGTTGATAATAAAATCAAGTACTTTTCCACGATTCTATGCACTTGGTGAGGAGGTAGGGGAAACTCTTGGTTGGTTTTTTCTCTTTGCCATACAGTGTCCCCTATAGAATAAGGGTAGGCCATGGATTCATATATTTCATGGATGAGTCATCTAGTTTCTTCTGTGAGTTTCCTTGACTGTTAGCTACATGGAGAAATGATGTGGACATAATGTCTCAGCTGCTTAAGCTATTTGTGCTGACGGTCTCTATTCTGAATGCGAAAGGCAGTGCCAAAAACAAGAGTGGTAAACAATTTTTCTTTTTGAACCTTTATTTAACCAAGAAAACCCCACTAAGATCAAAATAACTTTTGCAAGGGGGGATATGACAAACAACACAGTAACACAAGACAGCAGATAAACAAGTTACAAACAAATAGAAAAAGTAAAAGTCTTTTTCCCACTTCATCCACAAGTTGAAAGTGAAACAAAATACAGGTACCATGTGATGGAAAACGAAAGCATTAAAAATGCATGAGAGTATTATTATTTACATAAAGGGCATTTTGCAGACACTCTTATTCACAGTGATGTACACTTTAATTTTCCATATAGCAAGGACAGGGAACCGAAGTACTGCCAGTACTTTAACCATTATACTACAATACCACCTATCTGTGCAACCTTTATATCAAATTAATTCAGAGACATTACAAAATTACATTTTGCATCATTTAGGTCACTGAACAGTCAAGGTTACGGAAGGGTTCTGATAAACAAATCCAGAAATGTATTATTATTATTTTTTTAAATAATTTTTAATCTTTCATTTTAAAAAGGCAACTATGGCATGAATGTGATTGTTAAAAATGCACGCATTATGCTTAATGAGCCAACATTACAGGGTCTCAGGGTCAGTACATGGAATTGGTTGGTATTTCACCTTTCTGAAATTCATTACACCAAAGAAGAGATTATACAGATTCAGGGCCTGAAAAGTCAATTCATCTTTCATTATTAAAAGGGAAATATTGTCTTAATGTGATTGTCTAGAAAGCGTTCACTGTTTAATGAGCATGCAAACAGTGTCTCAGAAGTCAGTGGATGGAAGTGGTTGGTATTTGACCTTTGACCTCTTTGCTGCATAAATCACTGCTCCACACACAATGGCAACCACGACCAGGAGAACAGCAGCGATGAAAACCAGGTTCATGTTCAAGCCAACGCTGGAAACTGTAAAGAATGTGAAAAGAAAATACGAGTTTAACATTCGTTTGAGAGTATTACTCTGAAATCCACCTTTACTTAGAGAAGTAAACAAATGTCACGTAATGCAATGGTATCCATCATGTGTGTTTACAGCACGTCTTTCATGGGTCAGGCTTGAGGGTGTAATTTTGCGCAAATTTACACACAAATTCACAGATCTTTGTAGAGTACAGTTCACCCAACATAGCTTGAGAAGCACATGGGATGAGTCATCCACACTGTTACACCTGCACAGGATTTTGCACAACACAGCACCATCAAACGGAACTGGGGCTACAGTACCTGTGATGTCTGTGCTCTTCTTTAGACGCAAAGGCCCCTGGGAAATGTAGTGTCTGACCGTCTCTGTGGCAACAGCCCTCCTGTGGTGGTGATGTGCAACAGGGGAGGCTGTGGCATTGATGCAGCCCTGAGAACATCTGGTGAAGGGGTTCCCTGCCACACACAGGATGACTGAGCAGCTTATGAAGACCTAGAATTCATCAGAAGAATAGAAATGAACTTTAATCTGAATCCAAAACCAGGCAGAATTACACACAATAAGGCTTGGCTGGGTAATCTGTCGCATATTACCTCCTCATGTTGCCCAATGAACTTGAAGGCCTCAATTCCAAATTTAAATTCTGAAGAGTGACTTGGATAGACTACCACCGTCTCGTCCACTGTGCAACTGGGAAAATAAAACAGTTGAATTCACACGTCTTTTCTAGGCTAAAAACTTGTTAAAATGTTTTTTTACACTATCCAGTCATTAATGTTCATCTTCCCTATTCATGGTTTTAGATGCTCACACAGAAGGGCTTCCAGTCAATGCTTTGTTGGGCTTATTGAAATTTTACCCCTGAAACAATAAACATATACCACAAGACTTCTGCTTTCCTTATACCAGTTATCTTACCCATTTTCAAATATGTCATAGAAAATGTGATAGTTGGGGTCATCAACAGGGGTTGCTCTGCAGGACTCCACAAAGAGTTCAGTGTTGGCAAAAGAGGAAGTGGCTTTGATTTCCATGTAGAGCATCTCTCTCAGGGGCACCTCTACTGGGTAGGTACTGGGGTCCACCATGCGGTCGAACAGGTTACTGTGGAAGAACTCAAACTGGTAGGTGAACTTTCCGAACCCTTTTTCCGTGAACACGAAAGGAATCTTGTGCGCCCTGAATTCCAGAGACACATTGCCCTTCTTGGGGTACGAGCACGAGAACTCGATCTCCACCTGGTGTTTCCTGGTAATGACGTCACCAAGTTTGTCATATGATGTAATTTCATTTTTGAAGATCAGGTTGTCCGCGTCCTCCTACACAGACAATTAGAGACATCAAAAAATATTTCTCTGCAGGAACATCACAACTTTTGTTTAATGTATTATTTGAGTGGATCAAAGGGACTGACCTCCAGTATTGTCCCACAGGAGCTGAGGGACATGGCAGCGATCACATGGGTGCCGTTGGAGATGGGGGTGCAAGAGGCATCATTGAGACGCAGGTGATCTTCATGAAGTCCAATTATTGAGGCCTTCTCCACTTCCACTGTCATTGTGTTCTCATCACAAATCACAGTGGCTTTGCCTATTAATGAATTGTAGGGATAAATCATGAATCTCACATACAAGCTTCACTCAAAGCTAAATATGCACCGTTTCATGTGTGGCAGCCATTTTATTCACTCCATAATTTCTAAATGTAGTCAGCTAGCTCAATGCTACCTTCAGTCATGAAATGAACCATGTAACATTTAACGTTGTATCCATGGTGTGTAAAATTACTATTATTCATTTTTACCAGTACAAAAGTGCAAAAACCAGTGCACTGCAGTTCCTTTAACAGCCTGCATTGCACAATTCAAGCAAGGACACGTGAACAATAAATCAGTGCATATAGATATAAATACTAACCAGGTCCACGTACAACAGAGACAATGACGCATCTCATTTCCGAATGAAAGATTCTGGACCTGAAACGTTGAACATGATCATGAGGCACGTACAGGGTAAAGACAAATTAAAAATTATTATAGATAATATTTTCAATGAAGAAAATTTAGCAAACACATTTTTGTAGCTCAAATTCAGTGGTTCCACTAATTTAAATAGGGAGGTGAAGCAGAAGTTTCTGAAACGACACTTCCGGTATGCCTCCTTATTAAATAGAGGGCGAAAGCACACGATCCAATGTTTATATAAGGTAAATAACATTATTTTCGTAGTAACGTTATTCATCCGCTATCGCGAAACTCGTGGTATACATTTTAATATAATTCCGCTTCACCTCCAAAATCACTCTGTTTCTATCATATAGCCTACTGCTTGTCAGAATAAAAAGTCTATTCCTACAAGTGGCTGGCACTGTTCAATAAAGACCAAGAGTTTTACATTGATTCATCAATCAGCATGCAAGGACCAACAATAGCTGCAAGACTTATCAGAATAACTTGATCAGAAACTGTATCACTTTGAAACTCACCCAGAGTGACTCTCTGCAATGAAGCAAATTGGAACATGATCACCAAGGTCATTTTCAGTTGGTGTCCACCTTATTAGAGATTTTCCAACTGCCCCATTGATGGTATTGTACTTTGTGATGTTCAGCGGTCCGCTGATAATGAAGTCGTTTACCCTAATGAAGACAAAGTGATCGATATCAGAAATCGGTATAGGTTTTTGCAATTTTCACGTTTCACAAAAAAGATAAATTACTTCAATCAAAGACTTTAAATATCTAATACTACCATTAAAATAACAATGTATTCCTGCCCTATTGTTATAAGGGAATTTTAACAACTAGTATACTGCTTTTTCACCCATTTGGCACCTAAGTTAAACTGATAATAATAGTGTGCTTCTGAGTGCAACAGAACTGCTATCTCACCATGATTGTGATGCGGTAGCGCTCAGCTTGATTTCCAGTTCCCGATTGACAGACGCATTAAGGAATTCTCCATTTCTTGGAGTTGGGGACAGAAACTGGGGCAGAAGTTCCCCCTCGGTACAGGAATGCACAGCTGGGTCAACTGAAATTTAATGGCAGAAGAATGGGAGAGGGAATATCATCAAAATGTACTTGGTAGGAGTGTATAGGTCTTTCAACTTCTTTGTTATTCAGAATCAGTTTTGGACAGCTATAGATCAGTTTAATTATAGATTAAATTTACCTTGGATTGCAAACTGCAAAGGGATTTTGCTCAATGGAATGGTCATTGGCATGGGCATTGGCATGCGCATAGTTGTAGGGGCCACTGTAGTCGTAGTGGGTGATATAGTTGTAGGGGCTTCTGTAGTCGTAGGTGCTGATGTAGTTGTAAGGGCTATTGTAGTCGTAGTGGGTGATATAGTTGTAGGGGCTTCTGTAGTCATAGGTGCTGATGTAGTTGTAGGGGCCATTGTAGTCGTAAGGGGTGATGTAGTCGTAGGTGCTGATGTAGTTGTAGGGGCCATTGTAGTCGTAGGGGGTGACGTAGTTGTAGGGGCTTCTGTAGTCGTAGGTGGTGATGTAGTTGTAGGGGCTTCTGTAGTCGTAGGTGCTGATGTAGTTGTAGGGGCCATTGTAGTCGTAAGGGGTGATGTAGTCGTAGGTGCTGATGTAGTTGTAGGGGCCATTGTAGTCGTAGGGGGTGACGTAGTTGTAGGGGCTTCTGTAGTCGTAGGTGCTGATGTAGTTGTAGGGGCCATTGTAGTCGTAGGGGGGTTTGTAGTTGTAGGGGCTTCTGTAGTCGTAGGTGCTGATGTAGTTGTAGGGGCCATTGTAGTCGTAGGTGGTGATGTAGTTGTAGGGGCTTCTGTAGTCGTAGGTGCTGATGTAGTTGTAGGGGCCATTGTAGTCGTAGGGGGGTTTGTAGTTGTAGGGGCTTCTGTAGTCGTAGGTGCTGATGTAGTTGTAGGGGCCATTGTAGTCATAGGTGGTGATGTAGTTGTAGGGGCTTCTGTAGTCGTAGGTGCTGATGTAGTTGTAGGGGCCATTGTAGTCGTAGGGGGGTTTGTAGTTGTAGGGGCTTCTGTAGTCGTAGGCATAGGGCCGTAGTACCACCGCTTGTCTCTTACAACTAGTGGAGACTTGATGGACAATGTGCCATCGGTGTAAGACAGAGTGATTTGTTGTCTGGGGAAATCCTCCAGAACAATCTCAAAGGCGTGAGCATTTTGGATGGAGGTGTACTGGTAAGTCAAGGTACAGGAATTCTGAAAAAAAGGAAATGATCTATATTGTCAAGAAAGAACAGGTGATATGAGGGGAATTGCTAAGCTCCATTTGGTTTCCTATAGCATTATCTTTTTAAAGGCCATGCTTGGTTACCATATAATCTTCTATAATTACATAGGGAAGGAGTGAAGTGCATATGCCTTTTTAACCACAAGTTAATAAGCAGTTCATTTAAATTCCATGATCCCAACCTTCTCCAAGAGTAACCTGATGAATCTGGAAAGTATAGTACTCTCAGATTGGAAAATTGTTCTCTGTAATTTCCAGTAAATTTCAAGCCTCAGTAATTGTTCATGAGAGATTGAATGGTTTTGAAACTATTGGTGGATTTAGAAAGATTTGATACTGTATTTTGCAAGGATCATACAAGGATAAGATGGTTGTGATGTCACCTTACTCATAGAAAACTGAGAGGACATCCACAAATGGCAGAGTAAGTGCAGGACAACCAACAGAACAATGCCAACAGTGATTGGTGGAACTATTCTGGCTGCTATCAGGTAATTCAGACCGGCATACTGGAAGTATAACATGAAAGTGTCTACCAATCAGCATTGTTTTGTTGGTTATCATCATTGTACTCCATGGCTGGTAGAACTCCCATCCCTTTTTTGAGCAAGATGTCGTCAAAGACAGCTTTATTCTATGATATCATCCTGGTTATATTTTCAGTATTTTAGATTCTTACTTGATCCAAGTGGAAGCCTGGATGCTGGCTGCAGTAAGAGCACTCATTTCCTCTTCCATATCTGCATATAACTTGGTCATTATCTGGGTCATGAGCCAGCAGGTCAAATCTCCTAGGACAGTTCTGAGGTACCCTATAAATGAAGAAAATATCATTAGAATATAAGGCTATTTAAGCCTAATGGTAAAAATCCAACAGTGTAAATATATTATGTCTAATATTTGTGGTTTTAGTGCTCAGTTTTGTATATGGTGCATGGTGGAGGAATATCAATCTATTGCCATGGAATATGAAACATTATATAAATGAAAGTATCATCAGAGGCAATTATGCAGTGTGCCTCATCTCTGTACTCTCACTGCTCACTGTGGGTGGTTTAAGACTTCCAAAAATGTAGCCTGTGATTTTCTGACCAACCCTAATGTACCTCATGCACCACTTCCACAGAACACAGTCCTCAGAAGTATATTGTTAGCTATAACTTTGAGAGAAATCTGGTGACAAAACCCCAAATGCTCTACACCTGCCAGTGCCTTTATATAAGCCACCTGGTCATCAGAAAACCTCTATAAACAGCCTAATGTATCCTTCATCACACAAAGACTGTTGGAGCCAGCAACAAGTACTAAAACTGGAGTAATTTCTTTTAAATACGCAAATATGTAACAGGTCACAGTTTGTGAGAAGCAATGACATTACCGGATGAAAGGCAGAACTGCTGTCACTGGAGATCGGTTGGGTTCCCGAGTGTCAGACCTGATCCCAAGGTCCACATGTGTCAGGAGAGCCCATGGTTGATAAGTGCTTTCCGAATTGTAAATCCAACAGCACCCTGTTTTCCTGTAACAGGAACAAAAAACAAATTAAAATCCTCAAACATTCTACTGAATTTAATTAGCCTTTCATAGCCCTGGCGCTGAATGACTTACCGCATTTCAAAAGGCTTGTTGCTTGGAATATTTCTTGTCATTAATGCTTCGGACTGACACCATCTGCCTCCACTAGAACTGGCTCCATTAGTACTGTGGTCCACTTCACCTACTTCAAATCTGTTATTGTACCCACAGTTCCCACTGAGACAGTACCAGGTGTTCCCCTGATAGCAGGAATCGAAAGTCCGCTTGTAGCGGAAGTCCACCTGCAATTAAAACAAAATTATTATTGTTGATTACTGCCATTTAAATATAATAAAAACATGAAAGTGAACTTTAGCAAACAACACACTTGAAATTTGTATTCAGGTAATGTATTTGTTCATGTTCCTTGATGCCTGATGATGTCTTGTGAAAGTTTCTGGTGTTTCCTGACAGCATAACTGGAGCATGAAGCTTTTTATGATGGTAAAGTCTTGTTTTTTAACCTCATTTCTGTATGCACTGAGAAAAAGATATTGTCCTAAGGGTACTGTGTGCCTCTTCCACCTGCCTGCAAATCAAATGTCCCATCAGGGACAATGGAGGCTTGAACCAAACTCAGTTGTGGCTTAGAACAGAATCATCTTTTTTATTCTCCTTTTATTACAAATATATGTTTTGTAACAAAGCACCACAGAAGTATCTACTCAGAACACTGCCTTACAGTACTTAGTAATTTGAGTGTGACTTGCCAGACATTTTACACAGACATTTTATGAGGGGTCCTGTTATTTATGCAGAGCTAAATCGCACAGCTACAGCGCTTTGCTCACCCTGAACGATCCATCGGGGTTCCTTCCTTTCGGGGTGAAGGTCAGGGTCCCTCCGTAGAAGTGGGAGGCCAGGGCTCCAGAACAGGAGACCAGGAGCAGCAGGAGTGTGCAGGAAGACATGATGCTCTAATCTCATCAGACACTTTGTGCCGAGTCAAGATAGCACAGCCAAGGGCACCATCATTTTTATACTCTCAGAAACACAAACAAGTTTGATGACTTGCGGCAAGGAACAGCACAGAAGACCACAGGAATGAGGAAACCTTCAGAAAAATAACAATAAGAATTCATTGCCAACTAATTTCATTCAATAACTTTCCCAAGTGCATTGATCGATTCCAAAAAATGTATTTATTACATTAGAATTAGTTATCCATAGAATCTGATTGCATGCTCAACCATGGCCATAAAACATAATAATGATGATGATGAAAATGATATTTATAAGCAATGATTTAAAAAAAATAATTTAAACCTCATTTAATGTAAACCTATATATATATATTTTACAGAATCGTTCAATACTGTAAGGCGGTGTATTGAGTGGACCCAAGTGCAGACTACGAGACTGAGGCAGAGATGAGGTGGCAGGGAAAAAATAAAGATTTAATCGAATTGATCCAAATAACAGAAACACTGAACAAGGCTAAACAAAGGGAAGTTAAAATAAACCGGAGCTGAGACTCCAAAATAACAAGGCTGCAACACAAAAAACAAAGACCTTAAACAGGAAACAAACAGGTAACAAAGAAACAAGTAATCTATCCAAAATACCAAACAGATAAAACTTTAGGGCGCAAAATAAGTGCTTTAACCAGAATCCTGGAAAACTCAAGACTGAGCAAAGTCAGGAACAAATGACATGGAATAAATAGAGAAAACCAAACAAGACACAGGTGGAACAGATGACACTGAGTGAGGCTGAGTAATCAGGACAGACACAGGTGAAATAAATCAAAAGGTGAAGGGTGAGTACTGGCGGCATCTAGTGGATGATGCCGGAAGGACCCGGGCGAACCCTGACAAATACAGTATCAGTTTTCAAAGCACAACAGATACACCATTATGCATTTATGATGTATAGCCTACATTTTGATTTGGGAATTTGCTCTGGTGGAACCAATTAACTTTTCCGTTAACACTATTTATTGTCTGGGCGGTAGGGGTAAGGGCTGGGGAGCAAACATGTCTCCCCCCAATGTCAAACACTCATCCCTGGTGTTAAGGGGCATTGTATATATTTATATCAAGCTGGTTCATTTTTACATGTGAGCATGTTTGAGACAGCAGAGGGTCCAGTGCTACTGATCCAGCTGCAGGGAAGACGAGGCTTCCCCATGATCATGTGATGAGAAGCATGAACAAAGACAGATGTTGGCCTTTAAGGAGGAGTCAAAGCCATCGCATTTTTTAATTAATTTATGGAATGTTGAACATATCTTTATTTTGTGCTTCACTGCTTGTGAGTTTTACTTTTTATGTCGAAAAGCCAACTCCGCTTCGTCTAAGAATGTAAGAAAACACTTTTGTTTAGAAAACTGGAAACCAAATAATAATAATAATAATAATAATAATAATAATAATAATAATAATAAATATCTCCTGTTACGCCATCATGGTTCAGTCAAAGAAGCCTTGTGGCACTGAGCACAGCCTTTCACTGGACATGAATGCATACAAACACCTAATAACTTATACCATCCTTGGTTGTGTTTTCTTCAATATACAGAGCATGTACAATAAACTTGACATTATATTCAGTATACATGAGTTTGTGACGTTCCATTGCGTTGTAGATGTTGGCTGTTGTTTCTGAGGTGTCAAGTGTTTTGAGGAAGTACATCAAATGCAATTTTATGGGAATAACAGAGACCATGTGACTCTTGTTTTGCCTAATTGTGCTAACTGTCGATGTATGTATAAACTCTGATAAGATGGTTGTAAAGATGGTAAAGTGAAATAAACTGTGCTTGCCCAAAAAGCCTTTACCAGCCTGTGTGACCTTATAACTCCTGGTATCTTTCATGAGATACAGATTCATGAGGTACATGCTCTGACTTAACCTGGGTGCCATCTGAGATATTGCCCTGGTGACTGACTGTGTAGAAGTTCAAAATAATTAATCCAAACTTTGGTTGAAGTCAAGAGCAGAAAACCTTATCCATTTCAAAATGATGTAAGTAGTGCAGGAGAAGTCATATATTTGCTTGCAATTCACACAATTCCTTGTCAAGACCATGTCACCTTTTTTCCATAGAAAAGGGGACGGAGTGTAGCACAGTGGGTAAGGAACTGGGCTTGTACCTGAAAGGTCACAGGTCCGATTCCCGGGTAAGGACACTGCCGTTGTATCCTTGAGCAAGGTACTTAACCTGCATTGCTTCAGTATATATCCAGCTGTATAAATGGATACAATGTAAAATGCTAGGTAAAAAGTTGTGTAAGTCGCTCTGAATAAGAGCTTCTGCTAAATGCCTGTAATGTAATGTAATGAAAGAGCATTTCAACAATACTCGACTCAGCTTGTGAGCCAAACGAATGCCAAGTGTACTGTTTGAATGTCACATCAACAAGCATAATCATTTTTTTGTTATCTTCCCTCATTCTCAACCTGACGTGAACTTAGATGAACAGTTTATTACTTTCTTTCGCTACTTTTTCCTGACACCTTCTGCCAATTGATGAGCATGTGATGACCACTTCAGGTGAACTTCTATAGCCTATGCCTAAGTCAGTGGGATCCGACTGCAGTTTCATCCCGTGTGAAAAAATACTTGAAATAGACCTGCATAAACTATATACTTTGAACATACTAAAGTATAAAGCAGCACACTTCACATGCACTTCAGCATACTCGTTTCACATTGGAAGACACGTCAGTCCAACCCCACAGAATCTAAACCCCAATGGCCGACCTTGCTAAGAACATTTCCACACCTGTGACTAAAGATGTAGCATCTCTACTGCGCTAGTGCACGTTAACTACGCTAACAAAGAAACATAGTACAAATTATAAATGCATACAGACCACTGTACATCCAGAGTTAGCCCTTATCCAGAGTGACAAACAGTTGTCGTGTTAGCCCTAGAGAACCTGACGCCATATCTTTTTGTTCCGACACTGTTTTCAAGTTGTTTTTGATAGATCGGGAGACAGAAAAGAAGTGTGTGTTTATTATTTTCTTTTGGAAGGTTAGGTAGACTCTTCCTTTCTCAGATAGTGTTTTTTTTCTTTATATTTGTCAGCTCCTGAAGTTTTCTACACACAATTCCCAATAATTGCACAACTAGTCTCACTCTTCTTTCTTCTGTTATGGCCTGACCCCAAGACCTGGTCATAACATGCACTCATACTCACACTCCTCACTCCCTCATCCACAGGTACTTCACTAAAAGCAGGGACTTCCCTGGTCCCCTAACAGACTGATTGAATGCAGCCATGTCCCCTTTTGATGTAGCCTGTACGGTCACACTATGACCCAGATATAGGTTTAAACTGGTTCCCCTGGGAATTTCAACACTGAAGATCCAGTCAAATCAAGTAGCTCCTCCCAAGGAGGTTCCACTCTTTACTGTTTAGGTGTATCGCTGTGTGCTATATTTAATTCTATAGTGGTATCTGTTCCAGTCAAACACACCCAGCAAACATATTTCACCATATGGGAACTTATGCGCTTTTTGTTTTTGTTTCTGTTTCTGTCCACATATTCCTCCAGACATATTTTCAGCGGAGATTCATGCTTGCAAATTAGACACACTGGGAGCTAAAATAAGCACACCTGAAAGCCTTGTTTAAACAATGATGCATTAATTCAACAACAAACTAAACAATGGACTTTTTGTCCAGATAAATGCGTGATCTCAATCTTCATTCCATACATTATTACATTACATTACATTTCAGGCATTTGGCAGATGCTCTTATCCAGTGACGTACAACAAAGTGTATAACCATAACCAGGAACAAGTATGACGAAAACCCAAGAGAGAAGTACCGGTCCAAGTGCAGGGAACAACTGCATAGTACAACTTGGACCCTGAAGGTTATAAACTGTTTAAATTTTTAAACTGTTTAAATATTACTGTTTGTATGTTCGCTAGACACACAGAAAAAAAGCTAATTTTCATGAGGCTGTCAAGCGCATGCTCTGGATTATTGTTGCATCGTTCTCATGCTCCTGTATCAACCCTGCCAATGGGTATGCCATCCTTTCCCACAGAACCGCTCAAACGCAAGTCAACAGAGCAGATGCTGCTGCCATTGGCCCATGGGTGTACCAGTTATTCGGGGCTGTGCTGTAAGAAGGGGGGGGGGGAGGGATGGGTAAAACACTGTTGGTCTCCCTACTGAGCAGGGTGGTGGGGCTGGCCAGGTTACAGATCTGAGATCTATTGGAGAGCGACAGCTTATTTGACAGAATGTTTAGGGCTTTAACGCAGGTGTCAGTGTAGAGGGATAGGACCAGAGCTGCCTTTTGGTACTGAGTGCTTTGGATTTTTTTCTTTGCCTGTGGTTGACCCTGTGCTGGAGTCATATGCAGTTCTCACCTGTCTCCACTGGGTCCTGGTCTCTGGTTGGGAGGAGAATTGGGGGTATACTTGTGACCCGTAAACACATTTTCAAGTCCTCTTCAGTCACAGCAGTCAAACAACTCTCTTCAAATGGAGTTCACCAGAGACAGGGCACAGGCTGAGATTAGTTTACGAGAGTTAACAGATCCAGTTGGCAAGAGAGGGCACGCCCACAAAAATGTTATAAACTTCCCTTGTCCAAACCCCGAGGGGGGAAATTTGGTGGAGTTTCCGGAAGGAATTAATGAAGCAGTCAGTCATAGGTCTTTAAATTAGGACAATGTTTAGTAATATATTTAGAACCCTGCAATTTTCAAAATGTAAAAAAAAAAAAAAAACACTGCTGTGTGGCTTCCTGCAGGGCAAATAGATTTACAAAATCTGGATTTGCACTTATATTTATCGCTAATACAACAACTAATGGCACTAACCCACAAAGTGACATTGTTGACATTACTTCTAAAAATAAAATGTTAAGAGTGAAACCGTTTGATTGTGGCCAGCTAGCTGATGTTAGTCTACCTTTTTATTGGCCATAATGTAATTGATGTGGTTCATTTCCAGGGGATTCAATAAGATTGAAGATGCCTAGTTATGAGACCTCAGGCCACTGAGTTGGCTCATTTGTTCACTCTGTAACCATATTGGCACTCAAGTTTAACTTGGATTATTTTGCCAAAGTGCGTATGCTTGTCTTTAGCTCCCAACATTTCATTGTGATTACAATAAAATGGCTATGATAACTAGATAGATTTATGATTTATTGATTTATTTAACACTGATAAATCTTCAGTGACATACATATGTCACAATACCGACTTGACCTATATACAGTAAGGTGTTGGCTCACATTAGTATAATGATCAGCCGACACCCTCTTAGTTCCCTAGAGACCACGTATAGAGGTGTTGGCTCATACCTGGCTCAAAGGTGTTGGCTCATACCTTCATAATGAATCAGGTTCATACCTGCATAATGATCAGGAGGAAAACCTTGAAAGATCATTGTCTTTCAAGCGTCTGTGAAGCTTGTTATAGAACGCAAGTTTGGTCATTATACCAGTCTGAAAGCGTTTTCCTCCTTTCACGGCAGCAGCACCCAGGCTTTTGCACAGGGTTTTTCACAGGGTTTTACACAGGGCTTTACACAGGGTTTTTCACAGGGCTTTGCACAGGGTTTTACACAGGGCTTTGCACAGGGTTTTACACAGGGCTTTGCACAGGGTTTTTCACAGGGCGTTGCACAGGACTTTACACAGGGTTTTGCTGGCTGCGAGCTGATACCAGGGAGCCTTCATTGCACAGAAATGATCCAGGGAGCTCATCTGTGAACAAACTGTACGCCTAAAAGAACATTTTGAATGTGCGCTCACATAACCAACAAATGGCATGTTGAAGGTCATAAGATAATGCCATGATAATTAACGTGCGGTTTGATCTACAGAATTCAACGAACGTCGTAATTGTTAAAATAGCTGATCAAAGTGAACAGCATTGGCTTTTTCCAGGCAGGGGCTCTAAAACTCATTCTACCTTCCTGTGGTTCGCGCCTCATCTAGTATGCCAATTCTCTAAAGAGAACATGAGTGTAGGCTTAAACTATTGTATTAAAATGTTTTTCCACATATAAATGTAATCGTAGTGCCCTATAGGGTACTGCTATACACGCCTGAATGAAAACAGCTCATTTTTAACAAGGGGCAAAACAGTTTGAAAATTATAGCCCATGGATGTGTTCGTTTGGCTGTTTATTTGCAGGATTGCTGGAGTAAAATTAGTTTCATATTAGCTTTTAAATGATCATAATATAAATATAATATTTAATTGAACATAACATAACATAATGATGAGGACAGGCCATTTAGCCCAACAATACTCATCATTTTCTTGACTAAATTAGTGCTTTGATTACCTACAGACTAGATAGTATCTAACACTGTATCAAGTCAAGTCTTGAAAATCCCCAGAGTTTCTGCCTCTACTACATGACCTGGCAGGCTATTCCACACACTGTTTGTGTAAAAAAAAAAATCTTCCAAATGTCGGTATGGAATTTACTTTCTGCTCATTTCCATTTATGTCCCCTCGTTCTACTAACAGAACGCAAGCTGAATAATCTCTTGTTGTTCTCTTTGTTGATCCCCTTTATGAATTTGAAAGCTTCAATCAAATCATCCCCGAGTCTCATTTTACTAAGCTTGAAGAGGTTATGCATCTTAAGTCTTTCCTCATAGCTTTTATATTTCATACCAGGAATCAATTTTGTTGCTCTTCTTTGAACCCTTTCCAGAGCCTTTATATCTTTCTTGGAGTACAGTCCCCAGAACTGCGCACAATATTCTAAGTGCGGTCTAACAAATGTATTGTGTAAGATAAGTATAACTTCCTTGGATTTTTACTCAGTACTTTTGCCTATATATCCCAGCATCCTATTGGACTTTTTTATTTATTGCTATAGCACAGTGCCTAGAATTTGAAAGGCTTTGATCAACCATTACTCCAAAATCTTTTTCATATTGAGCACATTCCAATTTTGTTCTTCCCATAAAGTAATCCTGCCAAATGTTTTTATTTCCCACATGCAGAACATTTACATTTGTTGAATTTTGGTTCTGAAAAACAATGTACAGACATTGTCTGACTGCTCCATCCAGAAGTGGGTGTGGTATAATCCGAAAGTGGGTGGAGTTTTACACAAAAGCTGTATAAAATGCAAAGAATCCCTGATCGCTGCCACTGTTATTGTTGAGATATTAAAGTATTAAAGTCATGGTTGTAATGACATCAATCATAATCTAACAACAGCTCATTTACTTTTTAAAGCTGTATTTAACAAACAATTATCTATATGAGATAGCCATAACAGGCTTTTATAACACTATGGTAAACAAACAGTCAAATGAAGTTTCAAATATAGTCTAAATGTTTTTATAAATTAAAACATAGTTGCCTTACTCATTGCTGCATTGCATGAACTTGAATTTCCCTCAGTCACAGCCAACCATAAATGCAATGTTGACTAACACGTTTTGCTAATATCGCCTAACCTACACATTGGAATATTTTTTTCAATTGAAATAGCCTAAATTATTTAATGTTCAGTTGGCCTGTGTAAATTGGTATAAGGATTGGTATATAAATGCTGCAGTGAAACCAGAGAAATCGGCCGTGAATTAATTGGAGGATGAGCTTGCCAAGGTCAGAGAAGTTGAATCAACGCATGTGCTCCCTATTTTAACAGTTTAGCTGTATTTGTCCACACTGGTCTCGGCACATTATGTTTGTCAATGGTGTTATGTGCTTTATATGCTCAGAAATTTCATTTTTATCAAATTAATTTCATATATCATTCATTGACTTAATATCAGAGCAAACTTACTATCTTAAAGTTATGTGACAGCCTTTTTTTTAGTAAAGTCTCCATTTTAACAAGTTTGTCAATGGTTTTCCTGCCAATGGTGCTGCTGTCTAGTCCGGTCGCATCAGTATATGTTTTATATAGTCCCCTCCAAAAGTATTGTAACAGCAAGGCCAGTTCCTTTGTTTTTGCAATACATGGAATACATTTGGGGTTGAGATATAAAGATGAACATGAGACAAGAGTTCAGAATTTCAGCTTTTATTTCCTGGTATTTACACCTAGATGTGTTAAACTACTTTGAACATAGCACCTTTGGTATCAGACCACCCAATTTTTAGGTGAGCAAAAGTATTGGAACAGAGAGTATTTAAGTAAATGAAAGCAAATAACACTTAATATTTGGTAGCATATCTCTTGCTTGCAATAACTGCATCAAGCCTGCGACCCATTGACATCACCAAACTGTTGCATTCTTCTTTTGTGATGCTTTTCCAGGCTTTTTCTGCAGGCCTCTTTCGGTTGTTGTTTGTTTTGGGGGGGGGGTTTTCCCTTCAATCTCCTCTTCAGGAGGTGAAATGCATGCTCAATTGAGTTAAGGTCTGGTGATTGACTTGGCCAGTCTAAAACCTTACACTTTTTCTCCCTAATGAAATCCTTTGTTGTGTTGGCAGTGTGTTTTGGGTCATTGTCTTGCTGCATGATGAAGTTCCTCCCAATTAATTTGGACGCATTTCTCCGTAAGTTGGCAGACCGAATGTTTTTGTAGACTTCTGAATTCATCCTGCTGCTACCATCATGAGTTACATCATCAATAAAGATTAGTGAGCCCACTCCAGAGGCAGCCATGCAAGCCCAAGCCATGACACTTCCTCCACCGTGCTTCACAGATGAGCTTATATGTTTTGGATCATGAGCAGATCCCACGTTGGCCTTTCCATCACTTTGGTAGAGGTTAATCTTGGTCTCATCAGTCCATAAAACTTTGTTCCAGAACTTTTGGCTCATCTCCGTACTTCTTTGCAAATTGTAATCTCGTCTTCCGATTCTTACTACTGATGAGTGGTTTGCATCTTGTGGTATAGCCTCTATATTGCTGCTCTCTAAGTCTTCTTTGAACAGTTGATTGAGATACCTTCACCCCTGTCTGTGGAGATTGTTTGTGATGTCACTGACTGATGTTTTGAGGTTTTTCTTCACAGCTTTCACAATGTTTCTGTCATCAACTGCTGTTGTTTTCCTTGGTCGACCTGTTCGATATCTGCTGCTCAGTATGCCAGCGGTTTCTTTCTTTTTCAGGACATTCCAGGTTGTCGTACAAGCTATCCCCAATGCTTGTGCAATGGCTCTGATCGATTTCCCCTCTTTTCTCAGCTTGCTTTTCTCCCAAAGACAGCTCTCTGGTCTTCATGTTAGTTTATCTTTTATAACACAAATGCAGCTTTCACAGGCAAAACCCAAGGCTAAAACCAAGAGTAGACATTCAGAACGATTTATTGTTTAACCAATCAATCTAACAGGACACATCTGGGCAACAAGAAGCACCTGTCAGTCACATGTTCCAATACTTTTGCTCACCTAAAAATTGGGAAATAAAAGCTGAAATTCGGATTTGTCATCTCATGTACATCTTTTGACCTCAAACTCAATTGTCTTCAGTGTATAGCAAAAACAAAGGAATTGACCTTGCTGTTCCAATACTTTTGGAGGGGTCTGTATTTGTTTATAGTATATTATTGTTCAATATTCATGATTCATCTTGGATGCATTTTTATTTATGAACATAAGGTAGTCTCAATTTCAAAGGCTTCTATGAAGCAGTGAATTTTTTTTCATATTTAACAGGAAATTAACTTTGACAATTATTCTTTTAAGTATTGTTCATTAAATATGAATCCATAAAAAGATAAGTAACTGTGTAGCTTGTAAAAAAAACATTTTATGGAGTAGTAACACGAGTGCCTAAAATGACAGAATTGTGTACTTTTTAATAAAATATTAGAAAATACAGTTAATTAAGCACCAAATTCTGTAAGTCTGTAGAGATAAGATGTTTAATGTTTAAAGGCTTTTTTTATTTTCCAATTGATTTACCACTTCATATGCAGAATGACTAATATACTGTATATGTAGTCTGGGGAGAACTTGAACTCTGTCTTTGTAGTATTTTATACGTATTTGTTTGATTACTTGACAGATGAGCACATACACACCCAAGATAATTGGTGCATAAATTCAAAAGTATTGAGGGTAACACCACAAGCCATAACACATTTCCACTGTGGTCCTTTAACGTAACTGTAAATTGTTGTGTCACCGAGAGCCATTTCTGAAAGTTAGTTCTGTTTATTCGTTTGGAATACAAAATTAGTTGATAATAAAATCAAGTACTTTTCCACGATTCTATGCACTTGGTGAGGAGGTAGGGGAAACTCTTGGTTGGTTTTTTCTCTTTGCCATACAGTGTCCCCTATAGAATAAGGGTAGGCCATGGATTCATATATTTCATGGATGAGTCATCTAGTTTCTTCTGTGAGTTTCCTTGACTGTTAGCTACATGGAGAAATGATGTGGACATAATGTCTCAGCTGCTTAAGCTATTTGTGCTGACGGTCTCTATTCTGAATGCGAAAGGCAGTGCCAAAAACAAGAGTGGTAAACAATTTTTCTTTTTGAACCTTTATTTAACCAAGAAAACCCCACTAAGATCAAAATAACTTTTGCAAGGGGGGATATGACAAACAACACAGTAACACAAGACAGCAGATAAACAAGTTACAAACAAATAGAAAAAGTAAAAGTCTTTTTCCCACTTCATCCACAAGTTGAAAGTGAAACAAAATACAGGTACCATGTGATGGAAAACGAAAGCATTAAAAATGCATGAGAGTATTATTATTTACATAAAGGGCATTTTGCAGACACTCTTATTCACAGTGATGTACACTTTAATTTTCCATATAGCAAGGACAGGGAACCGAAGTACTGCCAGTACTTTAACCATTATACTACAATACCACCTATCTGTGCAACCTTTATATCAAATTAATTCAGAGACATTACAAAATTACATTTTGCATCATTTAGGTCACTGAACAGTCAAGGTTACGGAAGGGTTCTGATAAACAAATCCAGAAATGTATTATTATTATTTTTTTAAATAATTTTTAATCTTTCATTTTAAAAAGGCAACTATGGCATGAATGTGATTGTTAAAAATGCACGCATTATGCTTAATGAGCCAACATTACAGGGTCTCAGGGTCAGTACATGGAATTGGTTGGTATTTCACCTTTCTGAAATTCATTACACCAAAGAAGAGATTATACAGATTCAGGGCCTGAAAAGTCAATTCATCTTTCATTATTAAAAGGGAAATATTGTCTTAATGTGATTGTCTAGAAAGCGTTCACTGTTTAATGAGCATGCAAACAGTGTCTCAGAAGTCAGTGGATGGAAGTGGTTGGTATTTGACCTTTGACCTCTTTGCTGCATAAATCACTGCTCCACACAGAATGGCAACCACGACCAGGAGAACAGCAGCGATGAAAACCAGGTTCATGTTCAAGCCAACGCTGGAAACTGTAAAGAATGTGAAAAGAAAATACGAGTTTAACATTCGTTTGAGAGTATTACTCTGAAATCCACCTTTACTTAGAGAAGTAAACAAATGTCACGTAATGCAATGGTATCCATCATGTGTGTTTACAGCACGTCTTTCATGGGTCAGGCTTGAGGGTGTAATTTTGCGCAAATTTACACACAAATTCACAGATCTTTGTAGAGTACAGTTCACCCAACATAGCTTGAGAAGCACATGGGATGAGTCATCCACACTGTTACACCTGCACAGGATTTTGCACAACACAGCACCATCAAACGGAACTGGGGCTACAGTACCTGTGATGTCTGTGCTCTTCTTTAGACGCAAAGGCCCCTGGGAAATGTAGTGTCTGACCGTCTCTGTGGCAACAGCCCTCCTGTGGTGGTGATGTGCAACAGGGGAGGCTGTGGCATTGATGCAGCCCTGAGAACATCTGGTGAAGGGGTTCCCTGCCACACACAGGATGACTGAGCAGCTTATGAAGACCTAGAATTCATCAGAAGAATAGAAATGAACTTTAATCTGAATCCAAAACCAGGCAGAATTACACACAATAAGGCTTGGCTGGGTAATCTGTCGCATATTACCTCCTCATGTTGCCCAATGAACTTGAAGGCCTCAATTCCAAATTTAAATTCTGAAGAGTGACTTGGATAGACTACCACCGTCTCGTCCACTGTGCAACTGGGAAAATAAAACAGTTGAATTCACACGTCTTTTCTAGGCTAAAAACTTGTTAAAATGTTTTTTTACACTATCCAGTCATTAATGTTCATCTTCCCTATTCATGGTTTTAGATGCTCACACAGAAGGGCTTCCAGTCAATGCTTTGTTGGGCTTATTGAAATTTTACCCCTGAAACAATAAACATATACCACAAGACTTCTGCTTTCCTTATACCAGTTGTCTTACCCATTTTCAAATATGTCATAGAAAATGTGATAGTTGGGGTCATCAACAGGGGTTGCTCTGCAGGACTCCACAAAGAGTTCAGTGTTGGCAAAAGAGGAAGTGGCTTTGATTTCCATGTAGAGCATCTCTCTCAGGGGCACCTCTACTGGGTAGGTACTGGGGTCCACCATGCGGTCGAACAGGTCACTGTGGAAGAACTCAAACTGGTAGGTGAACTTTCCGAACCCTTTTTCCGTGAACACGAAAGGAATCTTGTGCGCCCTGAATTCCAGAGACACATTGCCCTTCTTGGGGTACGAGCACGAGAACTCGATCTCCACCTGGTGTTTCCTGGTAATGACGTCACCAAGTTTGTCATATGATGTAATTTCATTTTTGAAGATCAGGTTGTCCGCGTCCTCCTACACAGACAATTAGAGACATCAAAAAATATTTCTCTGCAGGAACATCACAACTTTTGTTTAATGTATTATTTGAGTGGATCAAAGGGACTGACCTCCAGTATTGTCCCACAGGAGCTGAGGGACATGGCAGCGATCACATGGGTGCCGTTGGAGATGGGGGTGCAAGAGGCATCATTGAGACGCAGGTGATCTTCATGAAGTCCAATTATTGAGGCCTTCTCCACTTCCACTGTCATTGTGTTCTCATCACAAATCACAGTGGCTTTGCCTATTAATGAATTGTAGGGATAAATCATGAATCTCACATACAAGCTTCACTCAAAGCTAAATATGCACCGTTTCATGTGTGGCAGCCATTTTATTCACTCCATAATTTCTAAATGTAGTCAGCTAGCTCAATGCTACCTTCAGTCATGAAATGAACCATGTAACATTTAACGTTGTATCCATGGTGTGTAAAATTACTATTATTCATTTTTACCAGTACAAAAGTGCAAAAACCAGTGCACTGCAGTTCCTTTAACAGCCTGCATTGCACAATTCAAGCAAGGACACGTGAACAATAAATCAGTGCATATAGATATAAATACTAACCAGGTCCACGTACAACAGAGACAATGACGCATCTCATTTCCGAATGAAAGATTCTGGACCTGAAACGTTGAACATGATCATGAGGCACGTACAGGGTAAAGACAAATTAAAAATTATTATAGATAATATTTTCAATGAAGAAAATTTAGCAAACACATTTTTGTAGCTCAAATTCAGTGGTTCCACTAATTTAAATAGGGAGGTGAAGCAGAAGTTTCTGAAACGACACTTCCGGTATGCCTCCTTATTAAATAGAGGGCGAAAGCACACGATCCAATGTTTATATAAGGTAAATAACATTATTTTCGTAGTAACGTTATTCATCCGCTATCGCGAAACTCGTGGTATACATTTTAATATAATTCCGCTTCACCTCCAAAATCACTCTGTTTCTATCATATAGCCTACTGCTTGTCAGAATAAAAAGTCTATTCCTACAAGTGGCTGGCACTGTTCAATAAAGACCAAGAGTTTTACATTGATTCATCAATCAGCATGCAAGGACCAACAATAGCTGCAAGACTTATCAGAATAACTTGATCAGAAACTGTATCACTTTGAAACTCACCCAGAGTGACTCTCTGCAATGAAGCAAATTGGAACATGATCACCAAGGTCATTTTCAGTTGGTGTCCACCTTATTAGAGATTTTCCAACTGCCCCATTGATGGTATTGTACTTTGTGATGTTCAGCGGTCCGCTGATAATGAAGTCGTTTACCCTAATGAAGACAAAGTGATCGATATCAGAAATCGGTATAGGTTTTTGCAATTTTCACGTTTCACAAAAAAGATAAATTACTTCAATCAAAGACTTTAAATATCTAATACTACCATTAAAATAACAATGTATTCCTGCCCTATTGTTATAAGGGAATTTTAACAACTAGTATACTGCTTTTTCACCCATTTGGCACCTAAGTTAAACTGATAATAATAGTGTGCTTCTGAGTGCAACAGAACTGCTATCTCACCATGATTGTGATGCGGTAGCGCTCAGCTTGATTTCCAGTTCCCGATTGACAGACGCATTAAGGAATTCTCCATTTCTTGGAGTTGGGGACAGAAACTGGGGCAGAAGTTCCCCCTCGGTACAGGAATGCACAGCTGGGTCAACTGAAATTTAATGGCAGAAGAATGGGAGAGGGAACATCATCAAAATGTACTTGGTAGGAGTGTACAGGTCTTTCAACTTCTTTGTTATTCAGAATCAATTTTGGACAGCTGTAGATCAGTTTAATTATAGATTTAATTTACCTTGGATTGCAAACTGCAAAGGGATTTTGCTCAATGAAATGGTCATGGGCATAGTTGTAGTTGTAGGGGTTTCTGTGGTTGTAAAGGGTGATGTAGTTGTAGGGGGTCCTGTAGTTGTAGAGGCTGATGTAGTTGTAGGGGCCATTGTAGTCGTAGGGGGTGATGTAGTTGTAGGGGCTTCTGTAGTCGTAGGTGCTGATGTAGTTGTAGGGACTCTTGTAGTCGTAGGGGGGAGTGTAGTTGTAGGGGGTGATGTAGTTGTAGGGGCTTCTGTAGTCGTAGGTGCTGATGTAGTTGTAGGGACTCTTGTAGTCGTAGGGGGGATTGTAGTCGTAGGGGGGATTGTAGTTGTAGGGGGTGATGTAGTTGTAGGGGGGTTTGTAGTCGTAGGGGGGATTGTAGTTGTAGGGGCCATTGTAGTCGTAGGTGGTGATGTAGTTGTAGGGGCTTCTGTAGTCGTAGGTGCTGATGTAGTTGTAGGGGCCATTGTAGTTGTAGGGGGGTTTGTAGTTGTAGGGGCTTCTGTAGTCGTAGGTGCTGATGTAGTTGTAGGGGCCATTGTAGTCGTAGGGGGGTTTGTAGTTGTAGGGGCTTCTGTAGTCGTAGGCATAGGGCCGTAGTACCACCGCTTGTCTCTTACAACTAGTGGAGACTTGATGGACAATTTGCCATCGGTGTAAGACAGAGTGATTTGTTGTCTGGGGAAATCCTCCAGGACAATCTCAAAGGCGTAAGCATTTTCCAAGGAGGTGTACTGGTAAGTCAAGGTACAGGAATTCTGAAAAAAAGGAAATGATCTATATTGTCAAGAAAGAACAGGTGATATGAGGGGAACTGCTAAGCTCCATTTGGTTTCCTATAGCATTATCTTTTTAAAGGCCATGCTTGGTTACCATATAATCTTCTATAATTACATAGGGAAGGAGTGAAGTGCATATGCCTTTTTAACCACAAGTTAATAAGCAGCTCACTTAAATTCTATGATCCCAACCTTCTCCAAGAGTAACCTGATGAATCTGGAAAGTATAGTACTCTCAGATTGGAATATTGTTCTCTGTAATTTCCAGTAAATTTCAAGCCTCAGTAATTGTTCATGAGAGATTGCATGGTTTTGAAACTATTGGTGGATTTAGAAAGATTTGATACTGTATTTTGCAGGGATCATACAAGGATAAGATGGTTGTGATGTCACCTTACTCATAGAAAACTGAGAGGACATCCACAAATGGCAGAGTAAGTTCAGGACAACCAACAGAACAATGCCAACAGTGATTGGTGGAACTATTCTGGCTGCTATCAGGTAATTCAGACCGGCATACTGGAAGTATAACATGAAAGTGTCTACCAATCAGCATTGTTTTGTTGGTTGTCACCATTGTACTCCATGGTTGGTAGAACTCCCATCCCTTTTTTTGAGTAAGATGTCGTCAAAGACAGCTTTCTTCTATGATATTATCCCTGCTATATTTTCAGTATTTTAGATTCTTACTTGATCCAAGTGGAAGCCTGGATGCTCGTTGCAGTAATAGCACTCATTTCCTCTTCCATATCTGCATCTAACTTGGTCATTATCTGGGTCATGAGCCAGCAGGTCAAATCTCCTAGGACAGTTCTGAGGTACCCTATAAATGAAGAAAATACCATTAGAATATAAGGCTATTTAAGCCTAATGGTAAAAATCCAACAGTGTAAATATATTATGTCTAATATTTGTGGTTTTAGTGCTCAGTTTTGTATTATATGGCGCATGGTGGAGGAATCTATTGCCATGGAATATGAAACATTATATAAATGAAAGTATCATCAGAGGCAATTATGCAGTGTGCCTCATCTCTGTACTCTCACTGCTCACTGTGGGTGGTTTAAGACTTCCGAAAATGTAGCCTGTGATTTTCTGACCAACCCTAATGTACCTCATGCACCACTTCCACAGAGCGCAGTCCTCAGAAGTATATTGTTAGCTATAACTTTGAGAGAAATCTGGTGACAAAACCCCAAATGCTCTACACCTGCCAGTGCCTTTATATAAGCCACCTGGTCATCAGAAAACCTCTATAAACAGCCTAATGTATCCTTCATCACACAAAGATTGTTGGAGCCAGCAACAAGTACTAAAACTGGAGTAATTTCTTTTTAAACCCAAAGATGTAACAGGTCACAGTTTGTGAGAAGCAATGACATTACCGGATGAAAGGCAGAACTGCTGTCACTGGAGATCGGTTGGGTTCCCGAGTGTCAGACCTGATCCCAAGGTCCACATGTGTCAGGAGAGTCCATGGTGCACCATTGCTTAACGAATTGAAAATCCAACAACATCCTGTTTTCCTATAATAGCAACAGAACACAAATTAAAAACCCCAAACATTCTAATGAATTTAATTAGTCTTTATACCCCTGGTCCCAAATGACTTACCACATTTCAAAAGGCTGGTTGCTTTGAATATTTTTTGTCATTAATGCTTCGGATGTGCACCACCTGCCTCCGTTATAACTGACTCCACTAGTACCGCTGTCCACTTCTGCAACCTCAAATCTGCTATCGTACCCACAGTCCCCACTGTGACAGTACCACTCATTCCACAGAGAGCAGGACTCGTAAGTCTGCTTGTAGCGGATGTCCACCTGCAATTACAACAAAATCATTTTTCAGAATAATTCAGTGCCTGCGCTTCTTTCAGGAAAATTCAATAATTATAATATACAAAGAAGGTGGCCATGGATATGAGCATATAGTTATGAGACTTAAGGACAGCACTGCTCTTGGGATTATTTATTGAAACAGTGGAAAAATAAAAATGGACATCCTTCAGAGACAAACTCCCTATGAAGGAGCTTGAATTCAAAATGTGTCAGTTCATATTTTTCCCTTGTTTCAATACATTTCGCCAAGAAGAATTCTGTTTATAATAAAATAAGTTTTGTTAATTGATTATGGATATAGTGATATTTACATATAAAAAACATTAAAGTGAATTGCATTTTTCTTTCAGCAAATAGTACACTTGAATGTATTATTCCTGAAATGTATGTTATTTTACACATGGTGATGACTTGTGAATACATTCTTTTTATGATGGTAAAATCTTATTTTTTAACGTAATTTCTGAGACAAAGATATTTATTCTACCTGCCTGCAAAGCAAATGACCCATCACGGACAGTGGGACATTGAACAAATCTCAATTGTGGCTTAGAACAGAAATTTTTTTTTCTTTTATTACAAATATATTTTTATATATGTAACAAAGCACCACAGAAGTAGCTACTCAGAACACTGCCTTACAGTACTTAGTAATTTGATTGTGACTTGCCAGACATTTTACACAGACATTTTATGAGGGGTCCTGTTATTTATGCAGAGCTAAATCGCACAGCTAAAGCGCCTTGCTCACCCTGAACGATCCATCGGGGTTCCTTCCTTTCGGGGTGAAGGTCAGGGTCCCTCCGTAGAAGTGGGAGGCCAGGGCTCCAGAACAGGAGACCAGGAGCAGCAGGAGTGTGCAGGCAGACATGATGCTCTAATCTCATCAGACACTTTGTGCCGAGTCAAGATAGCACAGCCAAGAGCACCATCATTTTTATACTCTCAGAAACACAAACAAGTTTGATGACTTACGGCAAGGAACAGCACAGAAGACCACAGGAATGAGGAAACCTTCAGAAAAATAACAATAAGAATTAATTGCCAACTAATTTCATTCACTAACTTTCCCAAGTGCATTGATCGATTCCAAAAAATGTATTTATTACATTAGAATTAGTTATCCATAGAATCTGATTGCATGCTCAACCATGGCCATAAAACATAATAATGATGATGATGAAAATGATATTTATAAGCAATGATTTAAAAAAAAATAATTTAAACCTCATTTAATGTAAACCTATATACATATATATATATATATATTTTTTTTTTTAACATAATCGTTCAATACTGTAAGGCGGTGTATTGAGTGGACCCAGGTGCACACTACGAGACTGAGGCAGAGATGAGGTGGCAGGGAAAAAATAAAGATTTAATCGAATTGATTCAAATAACAGAAACACTGAACAAGGCTAAACAAAGGGAAGTTAAAATAAACCAGAGATGAGACTCCAAAATAACAAAGGCTGCAACACAAAAAACAAAGACCTTAAACAGGAAACAAACAGGTAACAAAGAAACAAGTAATCTATCCAAAATACCAAACAGATAAAACTTTAGGGAGCAAAATTAATGCTTTGACCAGAATCCAGGAAAACTCAAGACTGAGCAAAGTCAGGAACAAATGACATGGAATAAATAGAGAAAACCAAACAAGACACAGGTGGAACAGATGACACTTAGTGAGGCTGAGTAATCACGACAGACACAGGTGAAATAAATCAAAAGGTGAAGAGTGAGTACTGGCGGCATCTAGTGGATGATGCCGGAAGGACCCGGGCGAACCCTGACAAATACAGTATCAGTTTTCAAAGCACAACAGATACACCATTATGCATTTATGATGTATAGCCTACATTTTGATTTGGGAATTTGCTCTGGTAGAACCAATTAACTTTTCCATTAACACTATTTATTGTCTGGGCGATAGGGGTAAGGGCTGGGGAGCAAACATGTCTCCCCCCCAATGTCAAACACTCATCCCTGGTGCAAAGGGGCATTGTATATATTTATATCAAGCTCTGATAAGATGGTTGTAAAGATGGTAAAGTGAAATAAACTGTGCTTGCCCAAAAAGCCTTTACCAGCCTGTGTGACCTTATAACTCCTGGTATCTTTCATGAGATACAGATTCATGAGGTACATGCTCTGACTTAACCTGGGTGCCATCTGAGATATTGCCCTGGTGACTGTTTCCCCAGAAGTTCAAAATAATTAATCCAAACTTTGGTTGAAGTCAAGAGCAGAAAACCTTATCCATTTCAAAATGATGTAAGTAGTGCAGGAGAAGTCATATATTTGCTTGCAATTCACACAATTCCTTGTCAACACCATGTCACCTTTTTTCCATAGAAAAGGGGACGGAGTGTAGCACAGTGGGTAAGGAACTGGGCTTGTACCTGAAAGGTCACAGGTTCGATTCCCGGGTAAGGACACTGCCGTTGTACCCTTGAGCAAGGTACATAAATGCCAGCTGTATAAATGGATACAATGTAAAATGCTAGGTAAAAAGTTGTGTAAGTCGCTCTGAATAAGAGCTTCTGCTAAATGCCTGTAATGTAATGTAATGTAATGAAAGAGCATTTCAACAATACTCGACTCAGCTTGTGAGCCAAACGAATGCCAAGTGTACTGTTTGAATGTCACATCAACAAGCATAATCATTTTTTTTTTTGTTATCTTCCCTTATTCTCAGCCTGACGTGAACTTAGATGAACAGTTTATTACTTTCTTTCGCTACTTTTTCCTGACACCTTCTGCCAATTGATGAGCATGTGATGACCACTTCAGGTGAACTTCTATAGCCTATGCCTAAGTCAGTGGGGTCTGACTGCAGTTTCATCCCGTGTGAAAAAATACTTGAAATAGACCTGCATAAACTATATACTTTGAACATACTAAAGTATAAAGCAGCACACTTCACATGCACTTCAGCATACTCGTTTCACATTGGAAGACACGTCAGTCCAACCCCACAGAATCTAAACCCCAATGGCCGACCTTGCTAAGAACATTTCCACACCTGCGACTAAAGATGTAGCATCTCTACTGCGCTAGTGCACGTTAACTACGCTAACAAAGAAACATAGTACAAATTATAAATGCATACAGACTACTGTACATCCAGAGTTAGCCCTTATCCAGAGCGACAAACAGTTGTCGTGTTAGCCCTAGAGAACCTGACGCCATATCTTTTTGTTCCGACACTGTTTTCAAGTTGTTTTTGATAGATCGGGAGACAGAAAAGAAGTGTGTGTTTATTATTTTCTTTTGGAAGGTTAGGTAGACTCTTCCTTTCTCAGATAGTTTTTTTTTTCTTTATATTTGTCAGCTCCTGAAGTTTTCTACACACAATTCCCAATAATTGCACAACTAGTCTCACTCTTCTTTCTTCTGTTATGGCCTGACCCCTAGACCTGGTCATAACATGCACTCATACTCACACTCCTCACTCCCTCATCCACAGGTACTTCACTAAAAGCAGGGACTTCCCTGGTCCCCTAACCGGCTGACTGAATGCAGCCATGTCCCCTTTTGATAGAGCCTACATGGTCACATTCTGATCCAGATATAGCTTTAAACTGGTTGGCCTGGGAATTTCAACACTGAAGATCCAGTCAAATCAAGTAGTTCCTCTTGTGGAGGTTCCACTCCTTATACTCGTGTATCATTGTATTCTATATTAAATTCTATAGCCGTATCTGTTCCAGTAAAACACACCCATCACACGCATTTCAGCATATGGGAACTTACGCGCTCTTTGTTCCTCCCAAGATATTTTTGGCTTGCAAATTAGACACCTTATATAGTTCAATTTGTCTAAACAATGATGCATTCATTCAACAAGAAACAAAACAACGGAAAAAATGTTTTCAGATAAACACGTGATCTCAATCTTTACTTCATACTTTATTAGCTCATTTTATTATTCCTGCTTTATTAGCTTCACTTCATACTTCGTAGCTCATTCAAAAAAGCTCATTTTAATGAGGTTGGCAAGCGCAAGTTCCGAGTTATTGTTGCATCGTTATCTTGCTCCTGTATCGATCGTGCCGGGTATGCCATCCTTTCCCACAGAACCGCTCAAACTCAAGTCAACAGGATGTGACGTGTCCATTTCAGCACAGCGACAGGCGCAGGATCCCCTTGCTTGACCTCCCTTACGTGCCTGCCGCGTTACCGACTGGATTCGTAGAAGGTGTTGGCGCATACCTGCATAATGATCAGCCGACACACTCTTAGTTCACTAGAGACTGAATAAAGTTAGCTTACGTGTTAATTAGCTTACATGTGCTAATAAAGGTGTTGGCCCATACCTGCTCAATGATCAGGCTCATACCTGCATAATGATCCGGAGAAAAAATTAGTTTGCCGGAAGGGCATCGTCTCGGTTTTCCGTAAAGCTTATTATAGAACACACTTTTGGTCAGTATACCAGTCCGCAAGCATTTGGGACATTTTCCTCCTTTCAAGGCGCGCAGCAGCATCCAGGATTTTGCAACACTGTCTACGAGTTGTCATGCCTCCTAGTTTTACCTGGCGTAGGTTAGGTCAAAGTAATGTTTACTCGGTGAACTGGACTTAATGTGTTCATGGCTGTGAATAACTTACAAAATGAGTATTGTACCTTACCTTATCGGACCTGTGTTTTGTAGCCTAGTTGTTCAAATGACCTTCGATATGCACTTTTTGTACGTCGCTTTGTATAAAAGCGTCTGCCAAATAAATGTATTGCAATGGTTTATTGTATCTTATAACTTTTAATTAATTGGTAAAAGTGTTCAGATGGAACTGTACACCTAATAGAACATTTTGAATGTGAGCACGAATGGTATGTTGAAAGTGATAAGATAATGGTCTGATTAAAATATTTATTATGCGGTTTGATCTACAGATTGTGAGAATTGAATAGATGCAGTAATAGACAAAAATTCTCATCAAAGAGAATCGTATTCACTGTTCACATAAATAGTTACGTCTCCTTCTATCACAGCGTTTTCCCTGTTAATAACTGGTTTATCTGCCAATTCAGATAAGAAATCAGGTATGTTGCTGTAGTAACAGTATTGAGTTTTTTCTTACTCTATAAATTAGTAAAGCCATTCAAAGTTGCGGTCACGGCTGTTGAAAAAGAAAGCTTTGCGGCTTCAGACTTTGTAAAATGTTCAACTCATTCCTAAATGAAATTGGTGGATGCATTAATTTCTGTAGTAGTCTATTCTTTGTTGCCTGTATTAGCTAAATGTCTTTATTCAAATTCTGATTCTAAGAGACGTAAGCAGCTTTGTACAGCTGTAGGGGGATTTTTGGTTCAACATTTAAACACGCAGACAATACTGAGCAATGTTGTTTATTCATAATAACATTTAAAAAAGGTCACAGCTCTGAAATGAACACAGCTTGCAATTGAACATATGAATAAATTATGCGTTAAGCAAAATTTTACGAATAGCAAGAAACAAAAACAAAAACAAAAAAAACCCCAAACAAACAAAAAAAGAATAAAAAAAGACAAATAAAACATTATAGCCTACCTCACAATCATTCATCTACGGCCACTGTGGCAACATTGCTGACCACTAAACATTTATAAAGGCCACTTGTTTACACTACAAATTTATAAAAATGACATGAAACAATTACAGCCCTCTTTGTCCACCTCTGTTCTTTGGGACAGGTGTTGTTGTCTGATTTCTGGTTTTTGGAAAGAAGGTCTGCAAGATTCCTTTTTTTGGCAGGAGGTGGAGCCCTTGCTCCTCCAGTTGCTGATGTGCTGAGTTGCATTACATTACAGGCATTTAGCAGACGTTCTTATGCAGAGCGACTTACACAACTTTTTTACATGGCATTTACATTACATACAGCATTACACAGCTGGATATATACTGAAGCATTGCAGGTTAAGTACCTTGCTCAACATGTCCTACCTGGGAATCAAACCTATAACCTTCAGGTTACCAACTCCTTACCCATTATACTACACTGCTGCACTTTGTTATTCTGGCAAACGGTTCTGAGACTCCCTGTTGTGGTTATGCCATGGCGGGACCTCCCGAGGCAGATTTAACGTTGCCTCTCAGTGCATCATATCTGGGGGATGAGTAGTCCAAAGATGCTAATGCTGCTCGTATTATACGCTATGCAAACACAATGGGGGTAGGCTCCACAAAATTACATATGTTACACCAAAGTGGAATACTCCTTGAAAATATACTTTAGAAATTTTAATTTTAGGCAAGTCAACTTTAACAAGATGAGAGCAAATTTAAGTAATGTAGACTTGGTGCAACTTCTTGATTGCAAGACTGTGAATGAAAAGTGGGGCAGGTTAAAAAGGGATATTCTTGAGGGATGATGTAAATTTATTCCAAAGATAAGGAAAAGTAAGTTGAAGAAGCAGTCTCCTCAGTGGATGAACAAAGCCATACGGGTGAGTTTCAGAAAAAAATCTAATTAGATATACAAAAACAACAGAGTAATAAGGATGAATATTGTAACGTGTGCCAAGATTAAAAAAGAACTAAGAGTAGCTAAGAGGTTCTTTGAAAGGCAAATTGTCCAAGATGCAAAACGTAATCCTAAATATTTTCCTACTACAGCATTGAAAGAAACAAAGTCAAGGAGAATCTCAAGTGCATGAAGAATAAAAAAGGAGCATTGCTTTATAAGAATAAGAATGTTGCTGATGCCTTAAATAGTTACCTTGTTGAGAGTTTTTACTAAAGAGGAGGTTACTAATAGACTGGAAGGCGTACTCCGAATGTCTTAGCAGATATTTAGATAGAGGATAATGAAGTACTGGATAAATTACATAAACTAAAGACAAAAAAGCAGCAGGACCTAGTGGCATTTCAATACAAAAAGTGGGCATCCTTTATGGGACGACTCAGTAGATAATATCCAGCCATTGCTACTATTGAGGCAAAGCAGCAATCTAAAAAAAATAAACATATTGTATTTATTGCAAACACACAAAAAAAAAAGAACTGGGAAAAAACCTGAAACAAAAGATTAAACAACTAACTCATGAATGCTCTAATAATCCCAAAGAACAAATACAGAATGAACTCAGGAATCTTGAAGTATTATACGCAAAGAATCCAATTCCCCAACCAACAACTAACATATAGTAGTTTTGAAAAAAGCGATAAATGAGGCAAGTATTTGGCAAATCATTTACAATTAAAAAAGGCAATTATTCCAGCTTTAATGAATTCTGCAGGGGAAATGGTCCAGAAGAACCGAGACCTAAATAACATCTTCCAAATATTTTACAGCATCCTATATTCTTCTGACCCAGAACCACACCCATCAGAAATAAATAATTTTTTAAAAAAGATCTGGAGCTACCCACACCATCCAAAAGATAAGAAGACACCCTAGATGCACCACAACTTCGGATGACCTTTATAGAGTACACCAGATGACTAATATCAAATTGCCTGAACCTCATGGACTCCCTGCTGAATTCCTTAAACATTTTTGGTATATACTATCACCACTGTTTTATAGAGTAACATAAGAAATAAAAAGCAACTTCTTAATCCCTTCACACATGAATACAGCCACTATACCACTCTCACTACCCAAACCCTATAAAGATGTAACCCAGTGTTCCAGCTACTGCCCTCTATCATTGATGAAAACTGACTTTAAATCATTACTATAGCTCTAGCCACTAGAATAGCAACAGGTTCTCCCAGCTTAATTCTCCCAGACCAAACAAGTTTCATCAAAAAAGATATGCTTCTGATAATGTTTGCAGACTATTCAACTTAATTAACGCATCGCAACAGACACAACCTAAGAAAATAATTACATCACTAGATGCTGGAAAAGCATTTGGTAAAGTAAATTGTACCTTTTTATTAGGTACACTTGACAAATTTCATTTTGGGAAACCACTATTCTGGGAAACCACTATTGAACCACTCTCAGCAACAATACGATAAAACAATAAAACCTAAGGAATTCATACTATTAATTCACAACACAAAGTTAGTCTTTACACAGATGACATATTGCTGTACTTACAAGGCCCTTAAACATCATTACAAGAAACTTTCGCCAAATCAACAACTTTTCTACAATCTCAAGAATAAACTGGAATAAATTTTACTCTCTCTATAATAGGACAAATCTCGACTGTTATAAAATAATTCTTCCCCATATTAACTATCTCTTCTCAGTGCAAGGAATCACTTGACTCCTTAACTACCCACTTCTATTGGAAAAATAAAAAGCCTAAAGTTAAAATTCAACATTACAAAAAAATAAATCTCCAGTTACAATACAGCATGTTGTGGGTTCTCTACAGCTCCCTCTGTTGTATATTGTGCTTGTTTACCAATCAGGCATGCATGGAATGTATTAGGTGTGGCTTATATATGTTGTGTGCCACCTGTTGATTTTATGACCCTGATCAAAGCCTAGTGTTCATGCACATTGGTCCTTTTGCCTTGTTCTAGCACATTCAATCCATCTTTTTTCCACACAAAGAGTGCTTTGACCTTTTTCCTTGGTGCCACACTTTTTAAAAGTGTATTCTCTTTTCAGGGGAGTTCTTCTTTTCAAGCATTATTGCTTAATGTTTGCCTACCTGTCTTAGCAATGAACACCTGCCATTCCTTGATCAAAGCAGCACTTCTCTTTCAGTTGTTTGTTCAATCAAACTACAGTAAATGGATAGTTTTCTGGACTGTACACTATTGCTAAAAGGAAAGGGGCAAGCAGGCTGACAGTTTTCACTAACACACAGAATTGAATGCTTGTGGCGTGATGTTGGGACGGGTGTAACCAGATTCTGCAATGGGGTTCTATGTGGGAGGGAAGTGTAGATCCCTCTGAGAGCCTTCACATGTATGGTGCCCGGTAGGTGTTCCCACCACGCCTCCAAATTGACCTGGACACCTTCAAGGATGGCTGGATGGTTGGGATCACCACCCACTGTAGAAAACCATTCCCTAAATCAACGTCGGACAATGAGACTCTTCCAGAAGCCAGTTGATGATCCAGATTTGTCTATATAACATGAATCTCCCGCATTTCATTTGATATTATTCACAGTGCACCGCATTTATCATATTGAGAAATTTACATTCACATACATGTGATTCTTTCTCTCAGTCCATAATGAGGGGATTGGTGAGCCCACATTCTCCTCTCTGCCCTGTGGCATTCCAGGTCATGTGTTCCTCCAGGCTAGTGTTGGTTGGGGGTCTCGAGACTGTCCCACGGTTTATATTGTCTTATTTTCTTTCCAGGTGCCTGTTATGATCCACCCTCCCTTCCCCGTCTTGTGGAAATTTGCCTTCCCAGCTGCAGTATACAACCTGTGGAAACTTCCGGCTCCAATATGTAAAATAATGGAAAAATCAAAGTCCAGAGACAGTTAAAATTGCACCTTACAGCAGCAAGCTAGTCCAGCTAGTCTAGCTATTTGCATTTGAGATGATTGGCCCAGGAAGCACTGTCGACTCACAGCAAGAAGGTCCTGGGTTCGAATCCGAATGCAGGCCAGTAGGTCAGTGTTCCAGGTAGGATACATTTCCAATGGCCCAGCTACAAAAATACATATAACCACTTTCTTAAGGAGATGTGTCAAAATCCATATCTATAGTGCAGGAAAAGCTTGCAGTTTAGCTGAGGAAAAATCAATTACAGTAGTCATAGCCAGCTAATATCTAATTAGATCATTCTCCTAGTTGCTTAGCTAGCTTGCTAGCATTAAATAAATTAAGATGAGTTGGCTAGATGCAACCTTAATCGTTTTGCTTCATTAAATAGCTCTTTTATCTTACAAGTAAATATGTAAAACTGACTGAGACATTAGTCAGTAGAAATATAAATTTATGCTCTAAGTCTTACATTAGTAATTAGTTAAATCTGTGATGTTTAGTAGAGAAAAGATGGCTGTGAAGTTAGTTATTTCTGAAAGTGTTAATGGTACTAATAGTAATGAATGGTCACACTGTAACATTCACTATTGATAAGCAAGTGTCAGCACAGAAATGATCAAGCTATTATCAAATCCGACTGAAACCGTCCCATCCATGGGTGACACCAGCACCACCTGTGAGTCGCGATGTGGGGCTGCCGGCCACGGTTGGCAGTGGAACGAGAGGATCTGGGGCTCGTCTGTGCTCTAGAGAAGTGCTGTTTCTGTGAGTTTTAAGTGAATAAACGACCCACTGCCATGCTGAGCGTGATATTTTGTGTGGTTCTGTGATAGAACACAGTGTTTTCCCTTCCTGGGACAAACCTGCGTGAACGTTGGGGAGAATATCTTTGCATTATTTTAAGTTTACTTGTTTGCTTATTTTGACAAATGAATGCATAACCACTCAAGGTAACTGGTGCATACATTAAAAAGTACTGAGGATAACACCACGAGCTATAACATATTTCCATTGTGGTCCTCTAACGTAACAGTAAATTTGTGTTTCACCGAGAGCCATTTGTGAAAATTTGTTTACTTTATTAATCTGGCTGGCATGCAAAATAAGTTGATAATAAAATCAAGTGCTTTTCCAGGCTTCTATGCACTTGGTGTGGAAGTAGGACATATTGGGCTCCTGTGGCAATTAGGTTCTTCTGTGAATTTTTGTGACTGCTAGCCAGATGATGATGTGGTCATCATGCCACAAATGCTCAAACTACTGTTTCTTTGTGCTGATAGTCTCTATTCTGGAGGCAAAGTGCCAAAGACAGAGGAACAGCACAGACTGAAGAAGCATTTTTCCATTTCATTCACAAGTTGAAACCTGATAAACTTTGGACAAATTGAGATAATTATCAGCAAAATAGAGGCATCATGTGATGTAAAATAAAAGCGTTTAGAAATCAATGACACAGTGCTATTTCTTGTAGAAAGTTTATATCAAATGTTTACCATAAATTCAGAGCCATTACAACAAAATTACATTTTGCAGCATTTAAAAAAAACTACAATTATAGTCAAGCCATAGTCATTGATGTGACATGTCTTATGATGTGACAATGTGAATTAATTTTAATAAACATTTCATTCATAGCTAAGCAGTCACGGTAAGGTTATTGAAGCATTGTAATTAACAAATCCAAGCTCACAATAATCACTATTTTCTGAAATTCATTACACCAAAGAAGAGATTATACAGATTCAGGGCCTGAAAAGCCAATTCATCTTTCATTATTAAAAGGGAAATATTGTCTTAATGTGATTGTCTAGAAAGCGTTCACTGTTTAATGAGCATGCAAACAGTGTCTCAGAAGTCAGTGGATGGAAGTGGTTGGTATTTGACCTTTGACCTCTTTGCTGTATAAATCACTGCTCCACACATAATTCCAACCGCGACCAGGAGAACAGCAGCGATGAAAACCAGGTTCATGTTCAAGCTCATGTTGGAAACTGTAAAAAAAAGTAAAAATACAAGTTTAAGCATTCAATTTTGGGAATTACCCTGAAATCCACCTTTACTTAGAGAAGCTAAAGAATACCATATACTGTTAAAGTATGTTTCATACATACTTTCAGTATGTGTCTACATCATATGTCTTGTATGGGACAGGCTTGAGGATATATGTTGTACGTTATATATGTCATATATATTGGAGTAAATGTTAAACCTGCACAAGATTTTGCACAGAACAACACTTTCAAACAAGACCAGGGCTGCAGTACCTGTGATGTCTGTGCTCTTCTTTAGACGCAAAGGCCCCTGGGAAATGTAGTGTCTGATCGTCTCTGTGGCAACAGCCCTCCTATGGTGGTGATGTATAACAGGGGCGGCTGTGGCATTGATGCAGCCCTGAGAACATCTGGTGAAGGGGTTCCCTGCCACACACAGGATGACTGAGCAGCTTATGAAGACCTAGAATTCATCAGAAGAATAGAAATGAACTTTAATCTGAATCAAAAACCAAGTAGAATTACACACAATAAGGCTTTGCTGGGTAATCTGTCACATATTACCTCCTCATGCTGCCCAATGAACTTGAAGGCCTCAATTCCAAATTTGAATTCTGAAGAGTTATTTGAATAGACCACCACTGTCTCGTCCACTGCGCAACTGGGAAAATAAAACAGTTGAATTCACAGGTCTTTTCTAGGCTAAAAACATTTTTAAAAATGTTTTTTTACACTATTCAGTCATTAATGTTCATATTCCCTATTCATGGTTTTAGATGCTCACACAGAAGGGCTTCCAGTCAATGCTTTGTTGGGCTTATTGAAATTTTACCCCTGAAACAATAAACATCTACCACATGACTTTCGCTTTCCTTATACCAGTTATCTTACCCATTTTCAAATATGTCATAGAAAATGTGATAGTTGGGGTCATCAACAGGGGTTGCTCTGCAGGACTCCACAAAGAGTTCAGTGTTGGCAAAAGAGGAAGTGGCTTTGATTTCCATGTAGAGCATCTCTCTCAGGGACACCTCTACTGGGTAGGTACTGGGGTCCACCATGTGGTCGAACAGGTCACTGTGGAAGAACTCAAACTGGTAGGTGAACTTTCCGAACCCTTTTTCCGTGAACACGAAAGGAATCTTGTGCGCCCTGAATTCCAGAGACACATTGCCCTTCTTGGGGTACGTGCATGAGAACCCGATCTCCACCTGGTGTTTCCTGGTAATGACGCCATCGAGTTTGTCATATGACGTAATTTCGTTTTTGAAGATCAGGTTGTCCACGTCCTCCTACATAGACAATTAGAGACATCAAAAAATATTTCTCTGCAGAAAGATCAGGGCTTTTGTTTAACGTATTATTTGAGTGGATCAAAGGGACTGACCTCCAGTATTGTCCCACAGGAGCTGAGGGACATGGTAGCGATCACATGGGTGCTGTTGGAGATGGGGGTGCAGGAGGCATCATTGAGACGCAGGTGATCTTCATGAAGTCCAATTATTGAGGACTTCTCCAATTCCACTGTCATTGTGTTCTCGTTACAAATCACATTGGCTTTGCCTATTGAAGAATTTCAGGGAAGAAATCATTGGTGAACCTTACATTGAAAGATGTATGATTGCTTCAAATAAACTAAAAATAAGAGGAACACAGTTATGTTTGACAGAAGACATGAGATTAAGCAGTTTTGGAAAGTTTCGAAATTGAAAGTGGCAAAAGGTTGAAGAAAAACCAATAATTTTAGACCACTAGGGCTTAAGCTGAAGTTTTAAAATGGTGGTCGTGATCTCGAGATAACGAGACCAAAAAATACATAGATTGCACGGACATCCGTAACTATTTAGAGGTCTGTATTGCAGTATTTCGAGGATTGGGACAAGAGAAAAACTAACTAGTGCATATAGTTAAATACGAACCATATGTGTGTCCAACGGTGACAATGATGCATCTCATTTCAGAATGAAAAATACTGGACCTGAATGGTTGGACATGACAAGAACAGAGCAAAGACAAATGTAAAATTATTATACATAAGATTTTATATTAATTATATTCAGCAAATAGATTTAAGAATTTCTGATAATTTGTTAGTAATTATAGAAATTAAACTAAGACTGAATTTTATGTTTAGTCATTAATCAGCACGCAAGAATCAACAACAGCAACAGTTTCGAAGAGCTTTCAGAATAACTCGATCAACGACTTCATCACTTTGAAACTCACCCAGATTGACTCTCTGCAATGAAGCAAATGGGAACATGATCACCAAGGTCATTTTCAGTTGGTGTCCATCTTATTAGAGATTCTCCATCTGCTCCACCGATAGTGTTGTACTTTGTGATGTTCAGAGGTCCACTGATAATGAAGTTATTTACCCTGAAAGAAGGCACATTCTGATCAATATCAGAAATTGGTATGCATATTTTCAGTTATCATGCATTTTTAAAAAAGATAAAAAAATATATCTGCTGCTCAATAATTTTATCTAAAGAATCAAAATATCTAAACAATGCAATAATTTAAAATAGCTATGTATTTTTGCCCTTGCATGTTGCTGTTTTCACCCATTTGGCTCCCAAACAGACCTGGGTCAAATACAAATATGTGTTTGTATTTATATTTGAAAACATAGTTAAATAAATATTTGAAATATTTTCAAATACATTTACACATTAAATACTTTGCATTTGATTTATTAAAATTATTTTAATTTAAAACCAAAGACTTTCCCAAATAGTATTTGAAAATATGTTCCTTTAAAAGGACACTATACTGGGAAACCAAATACTTTTTCAAATAGTATTTAGAGCCTTTTAAAAATATGTTAATCATATTTGAAAGCAATTGCAAATACATGCAGATGCTGCTTAAATGTATTTTCAAATACATTTGGAATTTAAATACTCAGTATTTGTAAATGCTGTATTTCAAATAATTTAAAAAAGGAAGAAAAAAACGAGTATTTTAAAGTGATTAAAATGCTTTAAATATGTACTTGACCCAGGTCTGTTCCCAAATGATATTGATGATAATAACGTTTGAGTCTGGGTTCAAAGTATGTGTTTCAGGGTTTAGATATATTACTATATACTCAATACGAGGAGATTTCAATGATTAAAAATGGCCGTTTTGCGTTTTTAGATAATCAAGATAGCCTGAAACTCTGTCTCCCATAATGCTTCCCTTTCCATATCGACACAATTTCCTCAATCGGATCATTCCGTCTGAAGTAGTGATGCGCGGATCGCAGTTACATCCGCGGATCTGGCGGGTCGAGCTAGCTAGCATAGCATGTAGCAGTATACCCGGAAATGCGGTTTAACGGAACTTCTGCTTCACTCCCCTTACTCTATAAAACCAAATGGATAGGAATAAAAATGTGTTTCTAATGTGTTTCTAACAGAACTGCTGTCTTACCATGATTGTGTTGCTGTAGCTTTGAGCCTAATTTCCAGTTCCTGATTGACAGAGGCATTGCGAAATTCTCCATTTCTTGGAGTCGGGGGCAGAAACCGGGGCAGAAGTTCCCCCTCAGTACAGGAATGCACAGCTGGGTCAACTGAAATTCAGTGGTAGAAGAATGGGAGAAGGAACATCAGCTGAAGGCTTTGGATAGGAGTGTGTAGGTCTTTGAGTTTTCTTGTAATATCAGTTTTGGTATATCTATAATTTTAGATTAAATTTACCTTGGATTGCAAAATGCAGTGGGATTTTGCTCAGTGGGTTCGTAGAGGGAGCATGCAAAGGTGTTGTGGGAAAAGGGGTGGTTGTAGTGGACTGCTGCCACTGTGCTGTTGTTGAAGTTGTGGAGGTTGTGGCTGTAGTGCCAGGCTGGTTCCACCAGTAAGGTGCAGGTGAAGTGTTGGGTTGGTTCCACCACCAGGGGGAAGGTGTACTGTAGAGTTGGCTTCCCCAGTACGGTGCGGGCGTGCTGATAAGCCGGTTCCACCACGACTGTGTCGTAGCGACTGCTGTAGTCGTAGGGGCATCTGTAGTTGTAGGGGCCTGGTACCACTGCTTTTGTCCTGTCACTAGTGGAGACTTCCTGGACAATGTGCCATCGGTGTAAGACAGAGTGATTTGTTGTCTGGGGAAATCCTCCAGGACAATCTCAAAGGCATGAGCATTTTGGATGGAGTTGTACTGGTAAGTCAGGGTGCAGGAATTCTGAAGAAAAATAAATTAACTGTATTTTCAAGAAAGAGCAGGTGATATGACAGGAATTACTAGGCACCGTTGTGTTTGCTACAGCCACTTTTGCTACTTCTCTTTTTAGAGACCATGCTTGCTTACCATAGCATTTCTCGTAATTACATAGGGAAGGAGTGAAGTGATTATTTCTTTTTTCATCACAAGTTAATAAGCAGCATATTTAAATTCTGTCTAGAAAAACCTGATGAATCAGGAAAGTCTTGTACTCTCAGATTAGATTACTATACTCTGTAATTTCCAGGAAATCTCAAGCCTCTGTAATTGTCCATGTGCATTACAATGGATTAACATAATAGTATGAGCTCAAATAAAAGCCTGTACTTAGAATACATTGCTATGCAAACATTAATGGTTTTGGAACTATTCATTATCTCTCTGCATTTTGCAGGGATAATACAGGGATTAGATGGCTGTGATGTCACCGTACTCAGAGAAAACTGTTGGTTGTCAACAATGTATTCCATGATTAGTAGAGCTCCTCCCTCTTTTCCCTGAGTAAGATGACATCACATACATCATATTATATTAACCCTGTTGTTTTGTAGGTCTTTCAGATTCTTACTTCATCCAGGTAGAATCCTGTGTGGTGGTGGCAGTAAAAGCACTCATTTTGAGTTGTTCCATATCTGCATCTGACTTGGTCCTTATCGGGGTCATGAGCCAGCAATTTAAGTCTCCTTGGACAGTTCTGAGGTATCCTATAAATGAAAAAAAAAAATCATCATTAGAATATCTTCAAGGCTATTTCAACCTAATGGCAAAAATCCAACATAGTGTAAATATAGCATGTCTAATGTTTGTGATTTTAGTGCTCATTTTTGTATTTTATGCTGCATGGTGGAGGAATATCAATCTATTGCCATGGAATGCAAAATGTATAAATCAGAAATTATCACCAGAGGCAATTATGCAGTGTCCCACATCAGTGGGTGTTTTAAGGCTTGCAAAAATGTAGCCTATATGTCATTTTCCAACCAACCCTAATAGGTAAAATTTAAAAAATGTATCTTGTGCACCATTTTCACAGAATGCAATCTTTACTTAAGTCATGTCATATACTTTGCAGGTAAATATGAGAAACTTTCAGAGGCATAACTTTGCTGTAAAAGCTGCTTTGGAGATACTTGACTTGTTACTTTAGACTACAATACCCCAAATGACCTACACCTGACAAAGCCATTGTAAAGTCAGCAGATTGTTAGAAAAGTTATATAAATAATCAAACAAATTCTTTATCACTCTGAAACAGTTGGAGCCAGAACAAAACACAATACTATATATATATATATATATATATATATATATATTTATTTTTATTTTTTTTATTTTTAAACCCAAAGATGTCAAACAGGTCACAGTTTGTGAGAAGCAATGACATTACCGGATGAAAGGCAGAACTGCTGTCACTGGAGATCGGTTGGGTTCCCGAGTGTCTGACCTGATCCCAAGGTCCACATGTGTCAGAAGAGCCCATGATGCACTATAGCTTAACGAATTGAAAATCCAACAACACCCTGTTTTCCTATAATAGGAATAGAACACAAATTTAAAACCTCAAACATTCTAGTGGATTTAATTAGTCTTTATACCACTGGTCCCAAATGACTTACCCCATTTCAAAAGGCTGGTTGCTTCGAATATTTTTTGTCATTAATGCTTCGATTGTACACCACCTGCCTCCATAATAACTGACTCCACTAGTACCGCTGTCCACTTCTGCAACCTCAAATCTGCTGTCGTACCCACAGTCCCCACTGTGACAGTACCACTCATTCCACAGATAGCAGGACTCGTAAGTCTGCTTGTAGCGGATGTCCACCTGCAATTACAACAAAATCATTTTTCAGAATAATTCAGGAAAATTCAATAATTATAATATACAAAGAAGGTGGCAATGGATATGAGCATATATATATGAGACTTAAGGACAGCAAAATAATTTTTCAGAATAATTCAGTGCCTGCGCTTCTTTCAAGAAAATTCAATAATTACAATATACAAAGAAGGTGGCCATGGATATGAGCATATATATATGAGACTTAAGGACAGCATTGCTCTTGGGATTATTTATTGAATCCGTGGAAAAATATAAATGGACACACTTTAGAGACAAGCTCTCGATGAAGGAGCTTGAATCCGAAACGTGTCAGTTCATATTTTTCCCTTGTTTCAATACATTTTCCCAAGAAGAATTCTGTTTATAATAAAATAATTTTTGTTCTTTAATTATGGATGGAGTGATATTAACGTAAAAAAACATTAAAGTAACTGCATTTGTGGCTTTCAGCACTTGAATTTATTATTTCAGAAATGTATGTATTTGTTATTTTGCACATGGTGTTGACTTGTGAACACATCCTTTTTATGATGGTAAAGTCTTGTTTTTTAACCTCATTTCTGTATGCACTGAGTAAAAGATATTGTCCTAAGGGTACTGTGTGCCTCTTCCACCTGCCTGCAAATCAAATGTCCCATCAGGGACAATGGAGGCTTGAACTAAACTCAGTTGTGGCTTAGAACAGAATCATCTTTTTTAGACTCCTTTTATTACAAATATATGTTTTGTAACGAAGCACCACAGAAGTATCTACTCAGAACACTGCCTTACAGTACTTAGTAATTTGATTGTGACTTGCCAGACATTTTACACAGACATTTTATGAGGGGTCCTGTTATTTATGCAGAGCTAAATCGCACAGCTAAAGCGCCTTGCTCACCCTGAACGATCCATCGGGGTTCCTTCCTTTCGGGGTGAAGGTCAGGGTCCCTCCGTAGAAGTGGGAGGCCAGGGCTCCAGAACAGGAGACCAGGAGCAGCAGGAGTGTGCAGGAAGACATGATGCTCTAATCTCATCTGAGTCTACCTGCCGAATCAGTATAGCACAGCTGTGGTCACCATCATTTTTATACTCACAGAAACAAACCAGTTGGATGACTTACGGTAAGTGGAACAATACAAAAGACCACAGGAATGAGGAAAGTTTTTGTTAGAAAATTAAACAATTCATTAAGGATCGTGCAAATTTGTTTAATTCTTCCGCTTTCCTTTAACAAGTGCGTTGATTCCCAGAAATGTATTGTTCACTTTAGAATGCATTGCTTTCTGTGTAATCTGCTTGTAAAATGAAGTAGGTAAACCTTGGTCATGATTTAAAAAAACATACAACGATAAATAATCACATTTAAATCTGATTTATTTTTTAACAATTTAAGTGTTTACAGCACTTTTCAGTACATTATCAGTTTCCTGTGCACAACAGGTGCACTATTGTACATTTATGATATTCATTTTGATTTGAGAATTTGCTCACAACTTAAGTGCACATTTGCAAAGACTGTGGTATACACACAATGTGAGTCAGGGCAGTTTAAGGTGTCGTTCCAGTTGTGAATGGTCAGTTATGAATCCTGTATTTAAGGATTTGAGAATAGAAGGACGGTGTCATTGGATTGTGAGATATGCAACACTGTGCAATAATGTTCTATGCTATAGGGCATTGTGGATATTTATCTGAACAAATGCACATTTTCAATGTACAAAAATGCCACGTTTACTCACATATACAGAGCACTGTCTATAAGTCACTAATTCAGACTTGCAAAAAAAAGATCTATTCCAAAGCAGTGCAGCCCAATGTTTCCTCAATTGTTTCAAGTAACTTGGCCTGGTGTTTTTTTACCTTACCATCTGGAGATAATGTGGTTATTCGAAGTTTATGTGTCACATCAAAGTGTCAAATTTCAATCATTTATAGTGGAAATAATGTGCAATTCAACTGTGTTCCACCAAAACTATTTTAAAATGACTACAATATATGTTTGAATTGCCTGCACCTAGTGCTTTAGGAGTATGAACAGCACACCATGAATAAAAAATATTATTATTATTATTATTATTATTATTATTGTTGTTGTTGTTGTTGTTGTTGTTTAGAAAATTGTGTTCACAAATAAGATTTTTTACTATTTCACATTGTAAAATAAATTACACCATTGTACCTTTTTGCCTAAAATTTATCTGACCCACAAACAAATAGTACATTAATGGTGCAAGTGCCTGTCTGGATAGGTTGATACGTTTCAATATTTATTTAATAGGCATAAATATCATCTCCCCCTTTCCGTAGTGTAAATGTATGTTTCTCTGTGTAACTGTCTGTAAATGTGAATATTATATGCTGCGAGAAAAATGTCCTCATGGGGATAAGGAAGTATTTTACCCATTTATCTATGTACAGTCTCTGTTTCACAATCGATATCGTCCTGTTTTCCCTTCCTGAGACAAACCTGCATGAACTCTGAGGAGAACTGAAACTCTCCATCTTTGCATTATTTTAAGTTTACGTGTTTGCTTATTTTGACAAATGAATGCATAACCACCCCAGTGTATGCAACCACTGGTGCATACATTAAAAAGTACCGAGGATAACACCACGAGCTACAACATATTTCCACTGTGGTCCTCGAACGTAACAGTAAATTGGTGTTTCACCGAGAGCCATTTGTGAAAATTTGTTTACTTTGTTAATCTGGCTGGCATGCAAAATAAGTTGATAGTAAAATCAAGTGCTTTTCCAGGCTTCTATGCACTTGGTGTGGAAGTAGGACACATTGGGCTCCTATGGCAATTAGTTTCTTGTGTGAATTTTCGTGACTGCTAGCCAGATGATGATGTGGTCATCATGCCACAAATGCTCAAACTACTGTTTCTTTGTGCTGATAGTCTCTATTCTGGAGGCAAAGTGCCAAAGACAGAGGAACAGCACAGACTGAAGAAGCATTTTTCCATTTCATTCACAAGTTGAAACCTGATAAACTTTGGACAAATTGAGATAATTATCAGCAAAATAGAGGCATCATGTGATGTAAAATAAAAGCGTTTAGAAATCAATGACACAGTGCTATTTCTTGTAGAAAGTTTATATCAAATGTTTACCATAAATTCAGAGCCATTACAACAAAATTACATTTTGCAGCATTTTAAAAAAACTACAATTATAGTCAAGCCATAGTCATTGATGTGACATGTCTTATGATGTGACAATGTGAATTAATTTTAATAAACATTTCATTCATAGCTAAGCAGTCACGGTAAGGTTATTGAAGCATTGTAATTAACAAATCCAAGCTCACAATAATCACTATTTTCTGAAATTCATTACACCAAAGAAGAGATTATACAGATTCAGGGCCTGAAAAGCCAATTCATCTTTCATTATTAAAAGGGAAATATTGTCTTAATGTGATTGTCTAGAAAGTGTTCACTCTTTAATGAGTATGCAAACAGTGTCTCAGAAGTCAGTGGATGGAAGTGGTTGGTATTTGACCTTTGACCTCTTTGCTGTATAAATCACTGCTCCACACACAATTCCAACCGTGACCAGGAGAACAGCAGCGATGAAAACCAGGTTCATGTTCAAGCTCAAGCTCATGTTGGAAACTGTAAAGAAAGTTAAAAATACAAGTTTTAACATTCAATTTTGGGAATTACTCTGAAATCTACCTTTCCTTAGAGAAGCTAAAGAATACCATATACTGCAATGGTAGGTGTCATATGTGTCTACATCACATGGCTTGTATGGGTCAGGCTTGAGGATATATGTTGTACGTTATATATGTCATATATATTGGAGTAAATGTTAAACCTGCACAAGATTTTGCACAGCACAACACTTTCAAACAAGACCAGGGCTGGAGTACCTGTGATGTCTGTGCTCTTCTTTAGACGCAAAGGCCCCTGGGAGATGTAGTGTCTGACCGTCTCTGTGGCAACAGCCCTCCTGTGGTGGTGATGTACAACAGGGGCGGCTGTGGCATTGATGCAGCCCTGAGAACATCTGCTGAAGGGGTTCCCTCCCACACACAGGATGACTGAGCAGCTTATGAAGACCTAAAATTCATCAGAGGGATAAGAGAGCTCTGAATCCACAGACCAGGCAGAATTGCACAAAATAAGGCCAGACCGAATATCTGTCACCAGTTACCTCCTCATGTTCTCCAATGAATGTGAAAGCCTCGATTCCAAATTTGAAATCTGAAGGGTTACTTGGATAGACCACCACTGTCTCATCTATCGTGCAGCTGGGAAAATAAAACAGCCAAATTCACAGGTCTTTTCTGAGCTGAAATAACCCTAAAAGCATTTTCTTTTTTACCATCCAGACTTTAATGTTCATCTTCCCTATTCCACAGTTTTAGATAAATTTTGCCATTCCTCATTCAACAGGCCTTATTGATTTTTCGTGTTCCAGTCAAAGCATGGTTATACTCATGGGCCTATTGATATTCTACCCCTTTAACACCACAATAAACACACCACAAGACTTTTGCTATCCTTATACCAGTTGTCTTACCCATTTTCAAATATGTCATAGAAAATGTGATAGTTGGGGTCATCAACAGGGGTTGCTCTGCAGGACTCCACAAAGAGTTCAGTGTTGGCAATAGAGGAAGTGGCTTTGATTTCCATGTAGAGCATCTCTCTCAGGGGCACCTCTACTGGGTAGGTACTGGGGTCCACCATGCGGTCGAACAGGTCACTGTGGAAGAACTCAAACTGGTAGGTGAACTTTCCGAACCCTTTTTCCGTGAACACGAAAGGAATCTTGTGCGCCCTGAATTCCAGAGACACATTGCCCTTCTTGGGGTACGAGCACGAGAACCCGATCTCCACCTGGTGTTTCCTGGTAATGACATCACCAAGTTTGTCATATGACGTAATTTCATTTTTGAAGATCAGGTTGTCCGCGTCCTCCTACAATGACAATTGGAGAAACAAATAAAAAATATTTCTCTGCAGAAACATCAGGGCTTTTGTTAAACGTATTATTTGAGTGGATCAAAGGGACTGACCTCCAGTATTGTCCCACAGGAGCTGAGGGACATGGCAGCGATCACATGGGTGCTGTTGGAGGTGGGGGTGCAGGAGGCATCATTGAGACGCAAGTGATCTTCATGAAGTCCAATTATTGAGGACTTCTCCAATTCCACTGTCATTGTGTTCTCGTTACAAATCACATTGGCTTTGCCTATTGAAGAATTTCAGGGAAGAAATCATTGGTGAAGCTTACATTGAAAGTTCTATGATTGCTTAAAAAAAATAAAAAGTAAGAGTAGGACATTTATGTTTGACAGGACATGAGTTTAAGGAGTTTTGGAAAGTATCGGAATAGAAAGTGGCTAAAGGTAGAAGACAAACCAATGATTCGGGACCACTAGTGCTTAAGCTGAAGTTTTAAAATGGAAAAGTTTTCAAACAGGCGTGAGATGATACCTCTGTTGCAGAGATTGAAACCAGTTACTGCTGCTGGTTTGAAGAAGTGATGCTGTGGTGTAGTATTACAGCTTTGTTCCATATATCATACTTTTGCTACAGTTTTTAAGTTGTGTATATTGCTGTCAGTTGAATCTACCAGGTCAGTTTCACACAAAGCTCCACATGCACATCCTTGCATGCACGACAGCGATTTCATTCACCCCAATGCTTTCACAGGTAACCAGCTTCCTAAATGCTACCTCCAGTCAGGAATTGGGCATTGGGTGACCATCTCTCCTCTTTTACCAGGGCTCATCCTTTATTTGGTATATAAAATATCCATGTCTGTGGGATTTCTAAATTCCTAAACATGTCCGGTTAGGTTGTGGTTCCATAAACAATATAATAATAAACAAATAGCCTAATATTACGTTAATAATGCCCACCCACCCTTGTTCTCTTTTTTGAAAACCGAAATATGGTCAGCCTAAATAAAGCATCTAATGTTTAACTTTAAGTCCATGGAATGTAAAATTTGCATCTGTGATTTTCCTAAGCAGTGAAAAGCAGTTAACTGTGATTCATTTTGCTACGGAAGTCTGTAGAGGCTATCCAGTATTTTTTGGTCTTGTTATCTCGATATCACTGATTATTATCTTGTGATCTTTACATAATGAAAGTTGTTTTCTCGTGATCACGACTTATTCATCTCGTGGTCTGGACATAACAGAAGTATTTTTCTTGTGATCACTAGATAACCTCTGCAATCTGAATGCACAGTGATTGTGCGCGACGAACTGGGGATAGCACAGCATTACTTTATGAATCTAAGATGGTATTACTTTTACAGCAGACCTGTCTCAGATACTATTGAGTTTGTTTCAAATTGGTCTACTTTAAGGCTTGATGGGATTCGTACTTTTGCAATCAGACCTATTTCACTGTACCAAGCATGCTCTGTCATGAACATCTAATGTTGAAGTGTTTAAAGAAATATTTTCAGTGCATAGTTAGCCCAGATCTGATTTACAGTTAACTATAAAATTCCCACCAAATGAGCAATCTGTTGTCATTACTGTCTTACACTGTGCACATTTCAGACAAGTGGTGAAGTCGATTTGACTTCTGGACAAAATGGATAGAGAAACTTTATTATCCACTAATGTGGAGATTTGTCTTCGGCTACACGTGGCATATAAAACACATTACCAACATAAAGCATGTACTAATAAAGCAGAAGAAAGTGTAGGCCTACAGTGATTATGTGTGACGCACTGGATGATAGCATGTTGTCCTATGAAGAAGGAACGCATTTTATTTACAACTTTAGTTATGTCGAGATCACAGATAAAAAAAGTTTTGATCACGAGAAAACAAGCTTGTTTATATTGAGCCCACAAGACAAATAAGTTGCGATCTCGAGATAATGAGACCAAAAAATACATTGATTGCATGGCCTCTACGGAGTTAAGTAGATGTTTAGAGGTCTGTATTTCAGCAGGGGGACAAGAGAACAAGCGCGAGTCCGCAATAGCTGCGACCGCACACGCGCATGCATCCATGCGTGCATGCATCCATGCACACATGTGACCTCTTCTTTGGCTCATGACCAACCTTTCCACAAAATATTGTGGAAATCTGTGAATCCATTCGGGAGTTATGCGCCTTTTTGTGATAAGCCCCGCCCGTCGCCACGCCCCCTCTTGGTCAATTGGCCTTGAAAGTTACTCGGCTCTACCTTCTGTCGTGACCAACGTCCATGCCAAATTTCAGCCTCCTGGGGCGAAAACTGTGGCCGCTACGGGGTGGGACACTTTTTGTGGACCTACCGACCGACCGACAAACAGAGCTATAGAGCTGCGGTCGCAGCTAAAAACTAATGTGCATATAGTGAAATACGAACCATATGTGTGTCCAACGGTGACAATGATGCATCTCATTTCAGAATGGAAAATACTGGACCTGAATGGTTGGACATGATCATGAGTCAGGTACAGAGCAAAGACAAATGTAAAATTATTATACATAAGATTTTATATTAATTATATTCAGAAAATAGATTTTAGAAGTTCTGATAGTTCATTATAATTCAATTAGACTAAGACTGGATTTTATGTTTATTCATTCATCAGCACGCAAGAATCAACAACAGCAACAGTTTCAAAGAGCTTTCAGAATAACTCGATCAACGACTTTATCATTTTGAAACTCACCCAGATTGACTCTCTGCAATGAAGCAAATGGGAACATGATCACCAAGGTCATTTTCAGTTGGTGTCCATCTTATTAGAGATTCTCCATCTGATCCACTGATAGTGTTGTACTTTGTGATGTTCAGAGGTCCACTGATAATGAAGTTATTTACCCTGAAAGAAGCCACATTCTGATCAATATCAGAAATTGGTATGCATATTTTCAGTTATCATGCATTTTTTTTTAAAGATTAAAATATATATATATATATATATATATATATATATATATATATATATATATATATATATAAAATATATCTGCTGCTCAATAATTGTTTCTAATGAGTTTAAATATCTAAACAATACAATCATTTCAAATAGCTATGTATTTTTGCCCTTGTTTGTTTCTGTTTTCACACATTTGGTTCCCAAACAGACCTGGGTCAAAAACAAATATGTGGTTGTATTTATATTTGAAAACATAGTTAAATAAATATTTGAAGTATTTTCAAATACATTTACACATTAAATATTGCATATTGCATTTGATTTATTGTATTTATTTTAATGGAAAACCAAATACTTTTCGAAATAGCATTTAAAAAAATATGTTCCTTTAAATGAACACTTTCCTGGGAAACCAAATGCTTTTTCAAATAGTATTTAGAGACTTGCAAAAATATGTTAATCATATTTGAAAATAATTGCAAATACATGCAAATGCTCCTTAAATTTGTAATTGTTGTATTTCAAATAATAAAAAAAAGAAAAAAAAAATAATTTTAAAGCAATTATAATGCTTTAAATATGTACTTGACCCAGGTCTGTTCCCAAATGATACTGATGATAATAACGTTTGAGTCTGGGTTCAAAGTATGTGTTTCAGGGTTTAAGTATATTACTATATACTCAATATGAGGAGATTTCAATGATTAAAAATGGCCCGTTTTGTATTTTTAGGTAATCAAGATAGTCTGAAACTCTGTCTCCCATAATGCTTCCCTTTCCATATCTACACAATTTCCTCAATCGGATCATTCTCATGCTACTGGTAAGGCAGTCTGAAGTAATCTGTCCAGTTGAGGATGGATGACATCATCCTCGTTGCTGCATTTGGTGCACTGAAAAGCTGCATATCGATTGTTTGCTGATGACGTGGAGCCGTGTAATTTTGTGGTTGCAGAACAACTCAATGCTTCATTTGCTTACATGAAGTTGTCGTTGTTGCCATCTACGATGAGATAAGCTAGCATAGCATGTAGCAGTATACCTGGAAATGCGGTTTAACGGAACTTCTGCTTCACCCCCTTACTCCATAAAATCAAATGGATAGGAATAAAAATGTGTTTCTAATGTGTTTCTAACAGAAGTGCTGTCTTACCATGATTGTGTTGCTGTAGCTTTGAGCCTAATTTCCAGTTCCTGATTGACAGAAGCATTGCGAAATTCTCCATTTCTTGGAGTCGGGGGCAGAAACTGGGGCAGAAGTTCTCCCTCGGTACAGGAATGCACAGCTGGGTCAACTGAAAGTGGTAGAAGAATGGGAGAAGGAACATCAGCTGAAGGCTTTGGATAGGAGTGTGTAGGTCTTCGAGTTTCCTTGTAATATCAAGGAATAGCTATTTGGAATATATATCTATTTGGAATAGCTGTAGACTGTAATTTTAGATTAATGTCATTTGGATTTACCTTGGATTGCAAAATGCAGTGGGATTTTGCTCAGTGGGTTCGTAGAGGGAGCATGCAAAGGTATTGGGGGGAAACGGGTGGTTGTAGTGGACTGCTGCCACTGTGCTGTTGTTGAAGTTGTGGAGGTTGTGGCTGTAGTGCCAGGCTGGTTCCACCAGTAAGGTGCAGGTGAAGTGTTGGGTTGGTTCCACCACCAGGGGGAAGGTGTACTGTAGAGTTGGCTTCCCCAGTACGGTGCGGGCGTGCTGATAAGCCGGTTCCACCACGACTGTGTCGTAGGGACTGCTGTAGTCGTAGGGAATTGTGTAGGCATAGGGCCATAGTACCACCGCTTGTGTCTTGTCACTAGTGGAGACCTCCTGGACAATGTGCCATCGGTGTAAGACAGAGTGATTTGTTGTCTGGGGAAATCCTCCAGGACAATCTCAAAGGCGTGAGCATTTTGGATAGAGTTGTACTGGTAAGTCAGGGTGCAGGAATTCTGAAGAAAAAGAAATTAGCTGTATTGTCAAGAAAAAACAGGTGGTGTGAGGGGAATTGCTAAGCACTGCTGAGTGTCCTACAGCCTTCTCATTTTAAAGACCATGCTTGGTTACCATATCATTTTCTGTAATTACATAGGGAAGGAGTGAAGTAAGTATTTCTTTTTTCATCACATAACGTCAGGTTAATAAGCAGCATTTTTAAATTTTATGATCTCAGCTTCCCTTTAGAAAAACGTAATGAATCAGGAAAGTCTGGTACTCTCAGATAAGAATACTGTCGTGTCCAGTGAATCTCAAGCCTCTGTAATTGTCCATGTGTATTACAATGGATTAATACAATTGTATGAGCTCAAATAAAAGTCTGTACTTAGAATACATTGCTACGCAAATATTAATGGTTTTGGAGCTATTCATTATGTCTCTGCATTTTTCAGGGATAATACAGGGATTAGATGACTGTGATGTCACCGTACTCAGAGAAAACAGAGAAGAGATCCTCAAATCACAGAATAAGTTGGGAACAGCGCCAACAGTGATTGGTGGATACTTTCTGCCTGCTTTCAGGTCACTCCCACTGGCATCCTGGAAGCAGAGCCAGAAAGTATCCGCCGATTGGTCTGTTGGTTGTCACCAACGTATTCCATGATTAGTAGAGCTCCTCTCTCTTTTCTCTGAGTAAGATGACATCACAGACATCATATTATATCACCGCTGTTGTTTTGTAGGTCTTTCAGATTCTTACTTCATCCAGGTAGAATCCTGTGTGGTGGTGGCAGTAATAGCACTCATTGGAATTAGCTGTTCCATATCTGCATCTGACTTGGTCCTTATCGGGGTCATGAGCCAGCAGTTTAAGTCTCCTTGGACAGTTCTGAGGTATCCTATAAATTAAGAAAGTATCATCATTAGAATATCTTCAAGGCTATTTATACCTAATGGCAAAAATCCAACATAGTGTAAATATAGCATGTCTAATGTTTGTGGTTTTAGTGCTCATTTTTTGTATTATATGGTGCATGGTGAAGGAATATCAATCTGTTGCCATGGAATGCAAAATGTATAAATCAGAAAGTATCACCAGAGACAATTATGCAGTTTCCCACATCAGTGGGTGGTTTAAGGCTTGCAAAAATGTAGCCTATATGTCATTTTCCAACTGACCCTAATGGGTGAAATTTGTATCTTGTGCACCATTTTCACAGAATGCAATCTTCATATGTATTTCCCTGGCTATAAGTTTGAGAGTAATCTGATGATGTGGTCATTGAACTGCCCAGTAGATTTACTTAAGTCATATCATATACTTTGCAGGTAAATATGAGAAACTTTCAGAGGCGTAACTTCGCTGTACAAGCTGCTTTGGAGATACTTGTTGCTTTAGACTACAATACCCCAAATGACCTACACCTGACAAAGCCATTGTAAAGTCAGCAGATTGTTAGAAAAGTTAGATAAATAACCTGACAAATTTTTCATCAATCTGAAACAGTTGGAGCCAGCCATCTTTTTAAACCCAAAGATGTAACAGGTCACAGTTTGTGAGAAGCAATGACATTACCGGATGAAAGGCAGAACTGCTGTCACTGGAGATCGGTTGGGTTCCCGAGTGTCAGACCTGATCCCAAGGTCCACATGTGTCAGGAGAGCCCATGGTGCACCATAGCTTAACGAATTGTAAATCCAACAACACCCTGTTTTCCTATAATAGGAACAGAACACAAATTTAAAACCTCAAACATTCTAATGAATTTAATTAGTCTTTATACCCCTGGTCCTGAATGACTTACCACATTTCAAAAGGCTGATTGCTTTGAATATCTTTTGTCATTAATGCTTCGGATGTACACCACCTGCCTCCATAATAACTGACTCCACTAGTACCGCTGTCCACTTCTGCAACCTCAAATCTGCTATCGTTCCCACAGTCCCCACTGTGACAGTACCACTCATTCCACAGATAGCAGGAATCGTAAGTCTGCTTGTAGCGGATGTCCACCTGCAATTACAACAAAATTATTTTTCAGAATAATTCAGTGCCTGCGCTTCTTTCAGGAAAATTCAATAATTATAATATACAAAGAAGGTGGCCATGGATATGAGCATATAGTTATGAGACTTAAGGACAGCACTGCTCTTGGGATTATTTATTGAATCAGTGGAAAAATAAAAATGGACATCCTTCAGAGACAAACTCCCTATGAAGGAGCTTGAATTCAAAATGCGTCAGTTCATATTTTTCCCTTGTTTCAATACATTCCGCCAAGAAGAATTCTGTTTATAATAAAATAATTTTTGTTAATTGATTATGGATATAGTGATATTTACATATAAAAACATTGAAGTGAACTGCATTTTTCTTTCAGCAAATAGTACTCTTGAATGTATTATTCCTGAAATTTATGTATTTGTTATTTTACACATGATGATGACTTGTGAATACATTCTTTTTATGATGGTAAAGTCTTGTTTTTTAACCTAATTTATTCTATCTGCCTGCAAAGCAAATGACCCATCATGGACAGTGGGACCTTGAACAAATCTCAATTGTGGCTTAGAACAGAAATTTTATTTTGCTCTCCTTTTATCACAAATATATTTTTATACATGTAACAAAGCACCACAGAAGTAGCTACTCAGAACACTGCCTTACAGTACTTTGTAATTTGAGTGTGACTTGCCAGACATTTTACACAGACATTTTATGAGGGGTCCTGTTATTTATGCAGAGCTAAATCGCACAGCTAAAGCGCCTTGCTCACCCTGAACGATCCATCGGGGTTCCTTCCTTTCGGGGTGAAGGTCAGGGTCCCTCCGTAGAAGTGGGAGGCCAGGGCTCCAGAACAGGAGACCAGGAGCAGCAGGAGTGTGCAGGAAGACATGATGCTCTAATCTCATCTGAGTCTACCTGCCCAATCAATATAGCACAGCTGTGGTCACCATCATTTATATACTCACAGAAACAAACCAGTTGGATGACTTACGGTAAATTAAACAATGCAAAAGACGACAGGAATGAGGAAAGTTTTAGTTAGAGAAATAAACAATTCATTAAGGATGGTGCAAATTTGTTTAATTCTTTCGCTTTCCATTCACAAGTGTGTTGACTCCCAGGAATGCATTGTTCACTTCAGAGTTCATTGCTTTCCATATATTCTGCTTGCAAAATGAAGTATGTAAACCTTGGACATGATTTAAAAATATATACAACGAAAAATAATCATATTTAAATTTGATTTATTTTAACAAATTAAGTTTTTGCTGAACTTTTCAGTACATGATCAGTTTCCTGTGCACAATACAGTTTAAGGTTTCGTTCCAGTTGGTGTGTGTGTGTAGAAAAATTTCGACACCGCATTTCCGTGAAAACAAAACTTAACTTGCTCCAGTGAACTCAGACATTCAGTGCTACTGCAACCAAAGTATGAGTTAAAAACAGAAACGCTTTGTTTTAATTACATTAGTAGACGATAAACAACTATGCCGAATACGGAGTTTCGCAGCGCCACCATTGTCGCTCTTGTCGTTCATTTAACATGCACCCCCTCCCTGCAGTCTCATCTGCAACTACACCCGCTACCCATGACAAAATGGACAATATTGCCTATCTGGGCATTCATAAAAAGATTCTTTCACCACTCAAAAATCGTATTCCGTCCTAGCAACAAGATAAACCCGACAATAGCCCTAAGACATGCCTATACAGCAGTGAAAACGCTGCTCACTGTTATAACGAAATAAACGAGACAAAGTTTTAAAAAATGATACCATGTCATTCTACAGTCAATATCTGGGACTAAATATTGAATAAATACACAACCTGACCATTGGTTTTACACGTCGAGATGTCCCTTTTGAGGCTTAGTGGTCATATATTGTCCTGGACAATCTGTTTGTGAAGTATACGCGCATTTGTGATGCCTGGGTACCTTCCAAAATAGCTGTGCGTAATACTACACGTGTCGTTTACGGCATTGTCGCCCTTTTTAATACAGTCTGGCTTGATTGAAAATTAATTTATTCAGTAGGTGAGAATATAAGCTTTCTAACGATGTATAACATGTCAAATCTTGCTTTTGGAATAGCGTTTTATAGGTCAGCGTAACCGAAAATTTTCTTATCGCATTCACTTACGCATTCACTCTGGTAGCAGTAAAATACGCTGCACCTAACGAAACGTTGTCAACGATTTTTCATAATTTCTTGGAAAACACTATTATTACTGAGGACTTCTGGGCATAGCTAAGCCATATGTTTGTTGATAGACCTATCGGACATCGTTTTCTGGAGCAAAACAGAATCGGATTGAACTGTATCATTGATTTACTGTCTCTGTCTACATCTACTGAACACAGATGAAATTTAATCATTGCTATGTAAGTATTACTGCTCAAAATATTTCGGTTATATGTGTTATTTTTGAATTTTTAAATAGGTTAGTGGTATTATATAATGTGTATATTTTACACTGTAATCATGTAAGCTTTAGTTAGTAGTGTAATAGTTTTTGTGATGCATGCACCACTGATGATGAGAGTATTGGAACATTGCCAAAACGTGGTGGACGATTGAAAATTGTTTTCATATCGTCCTATCCCCATACAAGAAAACATACGAGAGTACAGAGTATATAAATACACACAAGAGTTCATTATTACACATTTAGGTACTGTACAGCATTGTGTGACAATATTTGTGCATTATTTTTAAATCTGATATCAATGTTCACTTATTCAATTATTATTATTATTATTATTATTACTATTATGTTTAGAAAATTGTGTTCACAAATAAGATTTTTTGCTATTTTACATTGTAAAATAAATTACACCATTGTACTTTTTTGCCTAAACTTTTTCTGACCCACAAACATATAGTACATTAATGGGGCAAGTATCTGTCTGGATAGGTTAATGAGAGTCAATATTTATTTAATAGGCATTCATATCATCTCCCCCTTTCCGTAGTGTAAATGTATGTTTCTCTGTGTAAATGTCTGTAAATGTGAATATTATATGCTGCTAGAAAAAAGTCCCCATGGGGATAAGGAAGTATTGTATCTATTTATCTATGTACAGTCTCTGTTTCACAATCGGTATTTATTTTATTTTGCAAATATACAAGAACGTGTACGTGTACAGTTACCTTGACAACCTATTATAAACATATCATTTCTGGAGTGTAAGTTTTCATTGTTTAAAACATTCTTTTAAATGATGTTCTCTTCCATAAGGCAATTTGATGGACATGAGTTTGTTATTTGATACTTTGATGTGACACATAAAGATTGAATGACCACATTCTCCTGAGATGAGATGAAAAAAACCACTGTGCAAACTAAGACATTGTTGTAACGTGACCTCATTTTGATGTCAATACTTTTAATGGCACGTCTAGATTTTGCAAGTTTGAAGTAATGACAGTGCTTTGTATGCATTAGTAACGTGGAATGTTTTTTGTTCAGATGTCATTTCTTTTTGTACTGTGTTTGTAATATGAGTAAATGATAATAATAATGCATATTAATGTATAAGAGAGACATGCATACACATATATACTGTACAGGCAAACACACATACATTCTAGCTGAAAGAAACACATAGGCATAGTCATCTTTTATTTTTAAATGGAAGTGTATTTAATGGGGTATTGTATACAGAACAGACCTAATAATTATTTGTATGTCGGTTGAGAATCTGTCGGCCTAGCTAACATTAAGTTAGAAATGTGGCATTTACAAGGTAGCTATAGTAGCCTAGCTAAAAAGTAGTTAACAGTATAAATGCCACAGCAGAAAATTTGACCGTTCACTTTAAGAAAATCAATAAACCTGCCGTCACAAAATCCATAGTGTATGGCTTCCCCTTCATGACTTTTCCAAAACATTTGGTATTAGACATGCCCTGCCATGGTATAACCTGCCCGATGGCACACCTGCCCAGTGTCAAGCATTGTTCATTCTTACATGTGAGCTTGTTTGAGACAGCAGAGGGTCCAGTGCTACTGATCCAGCTGCAGGGAAGACGAGGCTTCCCCATGATCATGTGATGAGAAGCAGAAACAAAGACAGGTGTCGGCCTTCAAGGAGGCCAAAGCCATCACATGTTTTTATTAATTTATGGAACGTTGAACATTTCCTTGTTTTGTGCTTCACTGCTTATGAGTTTCGTTCTTTGTGGTGCGAAAGCAACTCCATGTCATCTAAGAATGTAAAAAGACACGTTTGTTTTGGAAACGGGAAACCAGATATTTCCTGTAACATGGTTCATGGTTCAGCCAAAGAGTTATTGTGGCACTGAGCACAGCCTTTCACTGGACATTAATGCATACAAAGAGGGAATAAGTTATACTTTCTTTGGTTCCCTTTTCTTCAACTTACTGCCAGCATGGAAAAAAAACTTGATGTCATACATAACGTGTGTTTGACTTTTCATTGCTTTGTAGAAATTGGCTATTACTTTCTGTCTTCTCAAATGTTTTGATAAAGTACACCAAATGCGAGTGTACATACAGTGGAAATGACAGTGAACATACTGCATAGTCCATAAGTATTTGGACAATGACACATTTTCTTGTTGGCTTTGTGCTGCACTCTGGCAGATTAGATTTGAAGAGACACAACAAATACAAGGTTAAAGTGCAGACTGTCAGCTTTAATTTTAGGGTGTACATGTCCATATCAGGTCACCTTAACAATATACCAAACAGTTGATTTTGACACACCCAAATGTCTCAGATCAATTCATTATGATCTCTTGACATTCTGTTAGCTTTCTTGTGCATGAATGAATGATGTAGCACACAGCCAGTTTAGCTAGATGTCGCAAGACAAATAAGTATCTATTGTCAAAAACAAGCCAAAAAGCAGAAAACAAAACTAACACTTCAAAATAAGCGGGCATATTTTTTAAAAGAAGCCCAAAGAATTGCAAGCCAAGACAAATTTTTTGAAGTGGCTTGGGAAAAAAATTGGCCGAAATGTCAACTATATCTTTCATGAGATATATATTTATGAGGCATATGCTCTGATTTAACCTAGGTGCCTTCTGTGATGTTGCCCATGTGACTGTAGTGTAGGACATATCATATTTGCTTTCAAATAACTGCAGTCTTTTACGAGAAAGGGAGTCACCATTTAACCCAGGTAACCCGACAAACATGTTCTAAAAGCCTTTCATCCTGTCAGTGTGTGTTTATGTGAAAGAGCACAAGGCTTGACCCAGAATACAAAACAAATGAATGTCAATCAATGTCATACAGGAAGATAAAAGACTTAGTCCACACAACTTCAAATAATTGAATGAATGTCAAAATACAATAACTTTTTTTTCCTCATTCTCAAAATGACTTAGATGGATCGGTGATTACTTTCTTGTCAAGCACGCAAAGATCACTTCAGGTGAACGTTCGTATGCCTAAGTATGTGGAATCAGATTATATTGTCTTCCTTTGTAAAATAAATACTTCAAGTTAAATTATATATTTTTATTATACATTCAGTATTGCTGAAGTATGAAATATTGCACTTTTGCATACTCCTTTCACATGAGTAGACACTGCAATCAGATCACACAGACTCTAACCCCCATAGCTACAGGTCCCAGTTTAAGATAAGATAAGATAAGATAGACTTTATTGTCTGGAAGGAAATTTGTTTTAGACACATCTAGTACTTGCTGTACAAAGACAGTATACATAATAACACACAATAGGACAGCACAATTGCACATTGCCCATTATACATAAATTTAAGACAGGAACCTAGGCTACAATACATACAGCACATACATACATTATATACATAATACACAAATTGCACAACGCAGCGGACCTCCTAGCTCCTAACCTTACCTCCTAGGCTGCTATTCAGAGCTTTAATAGACAGGGGAACAAAGGAGTGTCTATACCTGTTCAGTTTGCATTGGGGGATCCTGAAGCGTCTGCTTGAGGGAAGGAGCTGGTATTCAGGGTTCAGCACAAGGGTGGGATCTGAGATGATCTTCTCTGCCTGTCTGATAAGTGTCTTCTCAAAGACAGTCTGGAGTGTAGGGTGTTGCCTGACTCCGATGATTTTCAAGGCTGTCTGGGTGAGTCGGTTGATCTGGCCCTTCAGCTGGACAGAGAGGTTACCAAACCAAGCTGACTCACACCAAAGACCCTTAGCCTTTCTAAAGTTGGAGGCCAGTGAGCTGTAAATAGAATGGGCAGACATCTTACATTTAGTCCATCAATTTCTTTCAATAGCCTACTCTTGAAGACCACCTTCCTAGGTATTCATGTAATGGATGTTTTTACTGTAGGAATTTGGAATTATGGACGACAAATAAATTGTGGGATGGCAAAATCCTTCAAAAATGGCCATTCAATTAAATACATGCCACTTTAAAAAATTCTAGAAAATAATTCATTCAAACTGTTTTCAGCCAACTCTAACGCATTCCTGAAATGCAGCTTCCCAGGTATTCATGCAAGGGACTCATTTTTACTGTATGAATTTGAAATTATGGGATGGCAAAATTCTCCAAAATGAGGGGGAAAGGAGAAGATTTGTGCTTATTTAAAAACTAGCTCTCTAAATAAAATGCAGGTGGAAACCGGGAATTGGCGGATCCGCCTGCGTCCAGCCGTTCGGTCCCTCCCAGGGGTGTCACCCGGCCTGTGACCCCTCCCAGGGTGTATCACCCGCCCTGTGACAGTCTGCTTCTGTCTATGTGTGTCGGCCAGCTTTATCATGTAACATTCCTTTGATTGTACTGAGCTCATTATCCACGTTGGGAAAATAAATCTGAAGCGTACTGGACGAAAGGAGGAGCTGATTTCCTGATGGTGTATAGTGCTAGCGAGCACTAACTATACTTGCAACATCGTCTGCTTTTCTGCCGATACTTCGGTCATTGAAATGAAGAGATAGGATGAATTCCAGTGATGGTGCCTTATCGCACACACTTGTAAGTGAGAGTACGAACAACTCCCACTTTGAGTTACATCAGGTTTGCACCAATGTTATGATTACGTACCTATCTGATTCTACGGCGTCAGGTGTAAACAATTGTAATAGCAATTTTCTCAAGCCAGTGGTGCCACTCCACTGTGCCACATCTTCAATAAATCCTTTATTTATGGGGTTCATCCAGTGGTACGGTGATTTTTGTTGAATTAAAAAGATTAGTATCAGTTGGAAGCATTATTGCAGAGCGCTCACAACAGCTGTGCATTAAACATTCGGGGATATTCAGGGATTTAACTGCCATGCAGTCTAGAAATGCTGTGTCCGTAATATGGTGTTATAAAATCCATAAGCTGTTTCACCTCGATCTGGTGAAAGGCAGCCTTCCACATTCCAGAAGCCGCTTTAACTGGCAGGGAATGCCTTGCTTTTGGGAGGGTCTTTACACATATTGTTGTGATGTTCCTGTGTTTAACAGATATTGGAAAGTAAAGAGATCACAGAGAAATGGCAAGTGTAGTCTAAACTGAGAGTCAATATGTAGGTCTTCATGACACACGGATGCACATAGAGGAGCCCTATTTAATTCAAGGGCTCTTTGTTGGGCAAAATGGTGAATTTGATAGTTTTCACACTTTTCACACCTATAATAGAGGATTCCATAGAAACTAAGAAGGTTACCCTATGGAGATTAGCCAAAGAACCCTTTTTTCTGAAAGTGTATTCTGAAATTTAACCAACATTTAGGAAAATATTCAATAAAAATGCAACCAAACAGACAAGACACACACAATTAATTAAAAATACTTGGCCAGAAGAAAATATTTAATGTATTTAATCTCTATTACGAGATGCACTTCTGTCCTGAAGAATGTGCAGTTCAAGAATGTAGATGCATTGAAAAGGTCTTTGGCCCTCCTTCACAAAACATGCGTACAATCAGTTCTGATCGTTAACTGCCGTTTCCAGAGAACTGCCTTCTTATATGACTCGATCAAAGATAAAAGATCAAAATCTATGTATGTTGGGAAACATGTAAAGGAATGTGCATAAAATATTTCTATTTTTAGAGTGCTTTATTGTTTATGCCAAATTATTTTAAGTAGTTGTAGACCTCATATGAACAACAAAATATTTATCAATACAATTATTACATTATTATTATAATAGCCTATATTAATATTAAATAAGAGGCTATTGATTTTAACTACATTAATTAACCTTCCTAAAAAACCTCAATTTTTCACTACTTTTTAATTTCATGTTTAGTTTTCGTTCATTTTAAGAGCATGTTTCCTTGTATTAGTTTTCATTTTTCAAAAGCTCTTGTTTCTGTTTTTATGCCAGTTTACGATTATGTTTTTCCTCACGTAGTTTTCATCTTAGTTTTTGTTTAGGATAATAACCCTATTATTAATTTCGTTTATTGAGAAGTGTTTGATGATGATGTTCGATAATGATATTATAGCTGTGGTAAGGTAGCTAGCTTGCTGTCGCAGTTTGTTCGGATTTTACAATCAACAGTCATTGATAGTCAAGCAATTCTGTGGTAATTTCAGTGTGTATTACCCGGTTTGTGATCCGACAGCTTATTGGACTCTTTAGTTAGTCATTGATTGGGTGTGCAGAATGTACAAATATTTGCATAAGCGCTGCAGGCATGCTATAAAAGAAGCATGCAGCTGTAGTTCCCGGCCAGTCGATTCCAGTGTGTTGGAATCGCTGCTGTTTAATGAGCACACCGTGTCTTTGCAACAAGATGTGCCTGGTCTGTCGGCAGCATTGGTGTCAGCAGTGGGTCTTCACACGGGCGCCTCAGGAGGTGCACTTGAACAGGGGAGCAACTTTGAGAGCTGCTCAAGCCGAATGTCTGCCACCTTCTCTCAGTCAAGAAGACCCGTGCCACCCTGCTGCACCCCCAGAATGGTGGGCTAGTGGAACCGTTTAGCCGCACACTGGCCACCTAGTTGGCGCTGCTCACCTCGCAACCCCCGGTGTGATTGGACCTGCATCTGCCCTCCTGGCCCACCAATCAGCTTTGCAGGAATCCATGGGCTACGCCCTGTTGGCACTCATGTTCAGGAGGGAGCTGAGGACTCTGGTGGACTTGGTGCTTGACCCCCCCCATACAGCGACATGCCTACCTGTATGTGCACCAGCTGCTAGACTGCATGGACTGTGTTCACCAGCTGGCGAGCTGGACAGTGCTGGGGTCAGGCGGTAGCAGAACTACGGCCTATACTGCTACCAGCTCGAGGACGTGGTCTGGGTCTATAACCGGCGAACGGGTCAGCTCGGTCACCCAAATTGGACAGCGACATAGTAACATTACATTACAGGCATTTAGCAGACACACTTATCCAGAGCGACTTACACAACTTTTTACATAGCATTTACATTGCATTCATTTATACAGCTGGATATACAGTATACTAAAGCAATGCAGGTTAAGTACCTTGCTCAAGGGTACAATGGCAGTGTACAAAGGCAGTGTCCTACCCAGGAATTGAGCCTATGACCTTTTGGTTACAAGGTGCCAGTTCCTTATCCACTATGCTACCCAGCGCAGTGAACAGGGAAGACCAGCCTGCCTATTTCTCCCTTATTTCAAAAAAAGCATCCTTGTTCCTTGCATCAGCCTTAAAGTCACAGTAAAATTTCAAAACCATGCTAGTTAGCGAGACTGACACAGTGTTATCGCCAGAGCACAGTAAATATGGCAAAGGCAACAAAAAACGTCCAGTGAAGATAAGCTTTAATCTGGCTAACAAGCAAGCTATGAAACTTATGAGATAGGTAAGGTAGGTAGGAGCTACAAGCTTCAGGCTAGCCTGAAGTAATTGTGGCATAATTGGCAGCAGAGCAAGAATAATTGGGCATCAGTGTTACAGCGTGCGGGGTGGGCCCTGCAGTCTGGCATTAAATCTGGACCATCTGATTGCCTAAGAGGGAGTCAGCTGGGATGACAGCGACTCACTGCGCACTAGCGACCTCTGCTGGTTGAGCAGGCACCTGCAATAAACCGGTTGAGATTCAGTGTCCTTCTCTGAGTCATGTCTTTGCAATCCACTTAGTTGCAGACAAGTGTGTTCAGAAGTGACAGGTGACATGTTCTGGAGGACAGAACATGCTTGTCTGCTTTCCCCCGAATTGTTACCAAGGGCTATATCAATGAAGTATATGATTCAGAGTTCATCTGTTAACTTATCATCAGCTTACACTATCAGGTAGTCAAAACAGTCAACAGCAGTGAAATTTAATATTTTTCAGGTAAATAAATGCCCTTGGGCGTACGGAAGATGTTATGTGATATTCACAAAGTAACACAAAGCTTGTGTTATATTCATTGTGTATTTTAGTTAGCATGCCTTCCCATCCTGTGTTGCTGAGGCAGCAAAAAATGAATGAATAGCTGCCATTCTAAACTGTGAGAGGTGGGCATGGGGGAACCCAGGGGTGTCTGTGAAGAAGTCCGTGGGGGGGGTGGGGGGTATGTGACCTATATACACCACTAGGTGCTGAGTATCTTTTCTCAAATATACCTCTACAAATTATAGAATAGCGAGGATAAATAGTTAAGATGTGTCTGTTTCAACAATCCTCACATGTGGCTCCAATTATGTAGGTGTAGCAATAAAAACTATAGATTTTGGGAAGCCTGTGGTTTAGCCTATGCCTCTGACTGTTTTTTTCTTATATACAACTCTGGTGCTCATGTTGACAAACATCAATAACAGACTCCAAAGGCAACCAAAAGCCTAGACTCAAGATTAGATACTGAAAGCTCTCTTATACCTGCACTAAAGAACAACTGATCATACCTGATTAATCAGAAACATCTGTGAAGTCATTTGCCTCAAACATTCTTGTGCCTGAAATGCAGGGCTATGTATAAAAAGAGCTGTAATTTCTTCATGAAACCAAAATGTAAATAAATACCTTTAATAAAGGCTGAGAATGTACATGTCAACCACATGTGAATTGTTTGATTACAAATCTAAAATTGTAAAGTACAGTGCCAAGTCAATAAAAAAATAGGTCTTTGCCTCAAACATGATGGAGCTCATTGTGGCTTACACATATCTAAAGTATGGAATGAGAGGTAACTCTCCCTATTTTCTAATCAATTTATTGTGTTGTAGATATGGCCTGTATCTTCAATATGTGCAATTTAATTTGTCTTGTACACAGTTCAGAAATGGGCTGCAATGTGATATAATGTGTTTTTATACAGGTACAGTATGTATATTGTGCATATTCTTAACATTTGAATATATGTATTGTACATATAGATGTATAGTCCCCTATAAGTCCATGTGGGCTAGGGCCCAATGTTGTTTGACACTGAAATAAAGGCAGACAATCCATATATGAGGAATTACCAACAGAGCCATGATATAATGACATGACATTTTAAGATACCTCTATATGTGTTGATTTTTATAGCCACAGCACTGAACCCTGAAGTACTAGAGTATTATAGTATTACAGCCGGTTTTAAGCATAAATGACATAGATGGTCTCCTAGAGCGCCATCCATCCATTGGAGTGCCAAACGAGTCTGCAATTGCACCTCCCACCTTACAGTAGTGTTATAGCATGACATCTCCCCCGACCTATAATACTTTGTATTATAGTAGGCCTATTACAGTTTTACCACCCCCTTGCTTGACCTATAATACTTACATATAATTCAAGTTCAGGGTGAAGTATTTTGAGACCTCAAATACAATCTACAAAATAATACAAGTGCAAGGAAACACACTGAACAGCTTCAGAAAACAGTGTGTTCTGATTTTTGTGCCCCTTTAAGACAGAAAAATTGCACCCCATGGGAGTATGATTTATCGCTCTATATTAATACTTGCATCACTTGTCTCTTTTTACATTTGAATGCAGATGTTGCTATCGTATAAATAGATGCGTACTTTACCTCTGTATTACCAAGATTACAGTAATTTATGATAATTATTAAAACCAAAAAAAGCTGAATTTGTAATGTCATCGAAAACCATATTTCCTTGGGGTATTCTGACGTCATTATGGCTTTAAATCTGTGAATTCATCTGGCAACCCCCTGTTCAACTGCGTTTCCTGTTCAGCTTGGATCAGACTGGCCTGCCCGACGTTGTTGGGCGGTGAGATTATATCGCTGTGCGTGCAGTTTACAATTCGGGAAAGAAGAGAGAAGTAGTCTGGATTAAGACCGATATTCAAGGTAATTATTTGGTAATGCATTTAGTGAGTTTGCAAGGCGCAGCGTTGTTGACGATAGTGGAAGTAGCTAACGCTAGCGAGACAAAATTATTTTCAGGAAGCGGCAATGTTCACTGGCTAGCATCAACTACTCTACGCAGGAGTAGTGTGCTTCGTTATCTGCTAGGTGTTTATAGTGCGACCCCAATTGTATCTAGTTTTATTGTCATCCGAAAGGATAAGAATGGAGTACGGTAGCTGGATGGCTGAATCGATATTTTTGTGGCAGCAGCTATCGATTTTTGTTAACTAACGTAAGCCATCTATCGAGCTTGTTAGCCATTAGCTAGACAGTAACGCGCGACTCACGTCTAGCTTCCTGGGGAAAAAATCACGAGCCAGATGCTTTTCTGACAGATGGCTAGTTTCTGACTTCTAAAGCATAAGTTAAATGTGTTCTCATATTTGCTAACGGTACAGTAACGTTATCTCTTACGTTATCCGTGCTACTAGCTAGCTAGCTAGAGGGTTCTGGAGGGGCGTGCAGCATGTATGAACTTGTGCCAGTTTTCCAGACGTTCACATCTATTTGCCGCGTTACTAAGTTCGGCCCTTGGATGGTTCTGATGTTAGAATCTACCCACGTATCTGGTCGTTTTTACGGCTTCTCAAACGGGTCAATTTCAACTTCTCATCGCTAGTTAACGTTACCCATGAAGTGTCTAGTTGGTGTTCTTCCCAGACGGATCTGGCTTCGGTGCTTATCTAGAAACGCGGCTATATGATATTCATTTCAGAGCACATGGATGTGGTTAGCTGAAAGCTGGCTTCCTAGTTGAAAAAATGAGTCGTACTTAGCGAGTTTATTCAGTCAATGTTTCTGAGTTATGAGTTGAATGTTATCTTGCAGGCTAGCGTGTTGGTCGTGGAGACACTTCTATGTGCGTATTACTTTAAATGAGACTCTCTTGACCACGCTTCCTAGACTGCAGAGCTGGAAGCCAGGAAGACGGAACTGAATAGCACCAGCCAGTTGGCTCCTTTGACTGTTCACTCCAGGTTCAGTCTAAATAAGGGCAGCAACGTTTTTAGCGGCGTTAGCGATATACCTAATGACAACTAGCGTTACCTTTTAAAAACTGCATGGTCTCTGACTGGCTGGCTAGAATGCAGGATCCCTTTCTTGAGAGACAGTGCATTTTCTTGCGGACCTTTTATTTTGAAAGAGAGTTCTCGCTGGCCGCGGCAGAGGAGGACTATTTCTGCACTTGTGTTATCAATGTCTCCAAGTTATGTACGCGTGTCCATATGAGTGTTGAACACCTGCACGTGACTCATCTGTGCACCGTTGGAATAAAACACGTTTACATTCGATTAGTAGCTGGCGTTCTACGGTACATGCAGCTGTGAAGAAACCGTGTTCCTGCGCTTAGCTCGCCAGCAAGTGTGTCGTCGCTGTGCATAAATGCAATAGTAGACAAGGGGAAAGAAATTGCAACTTATTCTGTCATTGTAGATTTTTCTGCTCAAGTTTGTGTACTTATGCCTACACACCCTGGTGTCCTATAAAATGTGTGATTCAACGTAAATTCCCTTTTAAAATAACACTACAGTGAATATGAACAAGACCTGGCAGTCTCTTGCACTTCTTTGAAAGGTTAGAAACATGCCGTCTCCTTCTGGTGCATGGTTGTGTTGGAAATGCTTAGAATGGACATCGTGACCACAAACCCTTTCAGGTTTGTGACCTAAAGAGGTTGCAGGTTCAACTCCCAAGGAGGAGAGTGTCATTCTTCCCTTCAGCCAGGTGCTGCTTAACCTCAGTTACCGTGTAAAAATGAGAAGTTGTGAGTTGCTCTGTATAAGAGTGCCAGCTAAATGTCTGTGCTGGATGTGTTGGAAATTACTGGAATGGGCCTTTTTGATCTCTGCATGTCAGAGAACGAGAGCCCCCGGCTGCTGCATGGAGAGAAACAGGTGATTTCACAACACATAATTTTGTGCCTAAGTTTGCACATGCCCAAGAAGGCAAGTGTAATTATAACGCTCAGGAATTGTTTGCCATTTTTAACAGACGTGCATGCATGTATTTCAGATGAAGCATGTTGGCTAAGGGTTTTTTTTTTTTTTTTTTTATAAACTCGAGAGGTCAAACCATCAAGGTTGTATTTGCATGCCGGTGAGATGGTTCTGGATTTCCATTTAACTAGTGACCTGGCTGGGTATCCGTGTTTAGCCATTAACATCTCCAGGCAGTCTGTTGGTGAACAGGGCTGGCTGCTAAGTGCCTGGCAGGTGGCTGGTGGCTAACTGTGTGCAAAAGTGTCCCCTGTTAGTGTGAATGCATTTCACCCTGATTGGTTCAAATGTCTCACAGGAGTCGGGGGCAAACTGGAAAAGTTTGATTGGAGTCAAATTTAAAATGGTTTTTATTTGATTGTAGTATTATTATTTTATTATTATTATTATTATTATTATTATTTTTAATCCTGTCTGCTGAAAATGCGGATTTACCAGACCAATGGCTAGAATGGAACATGCTGTTTCTCATAATATGAGTTTTAGTGTGGCTGGCACACTAGTCCTGAGCAGCTTAACGCTTTTATGGGAATACAGTTGAAATTCATACCGCAGGACCAGCGAGAATATACAGGACGTGCGACAGCCAGCAGTGCAGTAAACGAGTGTGGCCGCGTGCATAACACTTTTGTGCGCGTAGTCTCGAAATGGTTTCTGTGGAGCTGTCCGCTTTGGAGTCCGCTGTTTGTTACGCAAACTGCATCGCTGCCGGATCCCTTCTGCAGATGTTATCCCGCTCACGCTCGGTCCTCCTTTCGCTGGAGGAATATTGTCGCGATGTAGTCTGTGCTTGGTTTGTACAGTGGTTACTTATTGTAAGAGACAGATGGCTACTGTTTAAGTCCCACCCCCCCCCCCCCCCCATCTTCCCGCCCCCCCCCCCCTTTCCTTTAACCAGCGTCACAAGATGTGGCCTGAGTGCTGTCGCATGACTAACCCATTCACACTGGCCAGCGACTTTCTGTGGCGGCCCCTTGGGTCGCCAGATGGGTCCGGTGCCGCTCCTCCCTCATTCAGCGAGCGCGCCGCAGTCTGTCTCTTAACTTCTGTCATTCAGATAAAAAATTGTAGAATGTTTTGGTCTGATATGAGTTTGGTGCCTGCGTCAAAACAGTTTTCCTTTCGTACACCAGACCAGTCTTCGTGTGGCAGTGTTGGGGGGGGGGAATGGGAGGGAAACGTGGAACGGGTTTCGCCACGAGTGGTGTTGGAACGATCTGTCGACGCCCCTCGCTGCAAGGCTGGGGTGAAATGAATTGCGAGTCCAGCCCTATAGAAGGTGCTGGACTGTTAGCGGGGCTGGCTGCGTTTTCGGCCTAGCGCAGAAGGCTAAGGAGAGGCTAGCCCCCCCACCCCCCCCCCCTGTGTCCCGCCTGGCATTCGGGGGCCCGTTCCGCGCCGAGCGCCGCTGCTCCCGCGCGCCCGATCCCGGGGCGCGTCTGGGTGCGCCGTCGCAGGAGGAGCGCGCTGCGTCCCGGGGCCCGACCGCACGGCGTGCGGCTCCGGGCCCCCCCCCCCGCAGCTGCGTCTCGGCGGGCGTGTTTGTATGCACCGCACTGAGTACCGGGGGGGTGGTGGGGGTACAGGGCACACTCTGTTCTGTTCTCAGTGACTCGCGTGCCCGTTCTCTGAGGAAACCCGCAACCCGTCTGCAAAAACAGCAACGCGCTCGGTGGCTTCGTCCGGCGACGCGCTACTTTCCCGGTCGGCGCTTTTGAGTTCACGGCGGTTTCTTTTTCGTTGTTGCGCACGGAAGTTTGTTGTGTCCTGGCAGACTTTTGCTTCGAAGTCATTTTAGATAACGTTATCACGGTTTGTCAACACAATCCAAATCGAGGTTATCTGTAAAGGCCAGGGAAGAGTTTGGCTGTTCGTTACTCATTTACTAGTGCGATTCATGACCGTATCATTGGGCCGAGGGCCTTTGCAGTGGATGAGTTAAGGTGAAAGTGAAGGTACCTAAGGTACCTGGAGCACTTGACTTTGTTCCGCCGCTGGTGTTGCGGTCACCGAAATCGGCAACATTAAAAACGAACGAACAAAAGGCAGCATTTCTCCTGAGTCAGCAATTTGCAACAAATTGCCGGAACTTGAAACGACTCTTTCCCCCCCACCCCCCGTGCATTTTATTCGGTATTTCACGGCATTAACCTTGGACGAGCACCTTTTTAATGTGCATAAATCGAATTATGATTTAGGACGGCGGTTTGACGTGGTGGTTGGGGAACTGGGGGAAAGAGTGCAAGTGGTTGCAGTCACTCTGGATAATAGCCTCTACTAAATGCCTGATGTGTAATGTAAACGTTATCCTCTTAATGGCAATCGAGACATGGCGGAATGCCTCCCTATTGAGCCGATTGCTGTTCCTCTGCCTTTTAGCATTATAGTGTTTGTGGAGTGCGTACTGCACGCAGCCGTATTTCATCCGAGTGCTTCTGTTCTCTCGCTCGTGTAGAATTGCTTCAGGAGAACCTTGGGGGTGGGAGGGCAAAGCTGTGAATGTCGGGTGCGTTTTTGTGGTCGCTGACAGGAAGTGGATCTGAGGAGGACCTGCAGAGTCTTACCTGACATTAATCGTTAAAGGAACAGCCCCCCCTGTTCCTTTCCTCTCGCGTTCCCTTTGGTTTTTGCCTTAGAGTACCAGGGATGCGACTAACGATAATTTTAATGATCAAAGGACAAACTTTTCTGTGATTTAGAAATCTAATTTAAGCAATACAGTTTTCATAAACAAGTATCACATGAAAATAAAAGAGAAAAATTTAAACGCAGACCATTCTCGACGAGAATGAATTCGGATACACTGTAATCAAGTCATCTGTGTTTGCCTTGAGCTTCAAGGCTGCGAAGGCCGCTTGGTTTCTATGGTGCTTTTGTTGCTTGTTGCTACTTAGTGCTTAGTGCATATCACCTTGTCATAATTTGTGGGCTCCCTACTGTGATAAACATAGGCTTTCTTATACACTTATACAGTTTAATAATCTTCAGGAGAAAGGGTTTAATGGTGCATTTGTTAAACTACTGTAATAAGAGCTGTTCACTTCACTCAAGACTTGAATGTAACTGCGTTGAGAGACTGCAGTTGTGAGAGACTGAGAGTTGATGTCCTGACTAAGTTAAGTTAGCTAAAATATTCTGCCTTCACAGTATGCAAGGCTTGGTTTGTTTGCTCGCTGGCTAACTGCTCCTGCATCACAGTATGCAAGGCTCGGTTTGTTAGCTTGCTGGCTAACTGCTACTGCTTCACAGTATGCAAGGCTTGGTTTGTTAGCTTGCTGGCTAACTGCTGCCGCTTCACAGTATGCAAGGCTCGGTTTGTTAGCTTGCTGGCTAACTGCTGCTGCTTCACAGTATGCGAGGCTTGGTTTGTTAGCTTGCTGACCAACTGCTGCTGCTTCACAGTATAAGAGGCCTGGTGTTCACATTGGCTAGTGCTGATGTAAAACTGCTGATGAAGTCTGGGATAAATAAAAAAAAAAAAAATACCTGTCTGCAGTAAGATTCATAAAAGAACCTCAAGTTGATTGAAGTGTTTAGCTAGCAAGGTTATCAAACATATAAAAAACAACCTTACCTGGAGAATTGTCTTTCCTTTAATATAATTGCCAAACTGAATGGTTTCAGATTTTTTTAGAAAAAATGTAATATTGCACAAAGGGACACTGGGTAAACTAAAAACATTTTTAAACAATTTTATTTAATGAAAAAGTTATCAAACACCCGTCTCACCCATGTGACGAAGCAATTAGTTAAACAGTCAACCAATTAACCAAATTTAATTAATTAGATTCAGTTGACTGAACAGCAGGCTTGATTGCAGCCAGCTCTGTTGAATCTAAACCTCACTCATATTGAACCATATTAACATAGTGAAGTAGTCACCACAAAGTTTCTACAAGCACTCTATGCCACATTCAAAGGAAATGCCAGAAGAGATGGGCGGGGGCGGGGGCGGGGGCGGGGGGCGGGGGGGGGATGTTATGTATTTTTATTACCCAAAAGTTTTTTTTTTTTTTTTTTTAGATTATAAAAAAGGTGAAGCATTTTTTTGTATACAACCTCCAAATGTCAAATTATTTCGATGGAATTTGGGAAACAAATTCTCCCATAGGCTGCCTATATTATTTATTTATTTATTCCCTGCGACCGCAGCTCTATAGCTCTGTCTGTCGGTCTGTCCACAAAGTGTCCCACCCCGTAGCTACCACAGTTTTCGCCCCAGGAGGCTGAAATGTGGCATGGACGTTGGTCATGACCGAAGGTAGAGCGGAGTTATTTTCAAGGCCGATTGACCAAGAGGGGGCGTGGCGATGGGCGTGGCCTATCACAAAAAGGCGCATAACTCCCGAATGGATTCACAGATTTGCACAAGCCAAAGAAGAGGCCACGTGTTTGTGTGAGGGTGTGTGCGTGGATGCATGCATACATGGATGCATGAGCGTGTGCGGTCGCAGCTATTGCAGATTCGCGCTAGTTTATTTTTGATTTGGAAGTCTCGAAAATGCTAACAAACTCAAAGGTACTGCTGTCGCGTCTTCTGCAGCCCATGGTAACCAGGAAATTTCTTGGTGAAATTTGAGGTCAGTGAATTTGTCTCTCAGAAGAAGCTTGCGAATTGAGAAAAGGAAGTGGCGCATCCCAACTAGTAGATCGAATCGTCTGTTCCTCTTGCACAAACGCTCAAATTTCCTAACCGACTTGGAGATACAATCAGTAATGGCGAACGACCTGCCCTGTGGGTTGTTTTAGCTCTTGCCCCACATCCTGTTTCACATCTGTTTGTATCTCAGGCCGAGCACTGCAGTGCTGTGAAACCTCACTGACCAGTGTCTTAATGAACAGGATGTTCACTGCACAGCGTTTAAAAAAAGGCTTGTAGTTTAACTTCAGCCGTAAGGTCAGCTAGCAGCTAAAGTTAAACTACAAAGGGGAGCGGACGCTCGAGTGTTTAGGAGAGGAATGTGTAGTGTTGACTGTGTATGAGAACAAAAACTTGAACTGCCACTAGTGAAATGTGTAAATGTTTAGCAGAATTGGGCAAGATTTAGTAAACTGTTGAAACGTCTGCTCGGAGGTGTAATACTCGCGTCCTGAAGGGCCGGTTTGCATGCAGGTTTCTATGGTTTCGTTTCCAGCGTTTCCCCAAGGCAGGTTAACTTGTAGCCGCTGAAGGGACTCCCAGCTCTTCTGAGTTGTCCAAAGAGTTACCCCATCAACGAGTTCAGTTGATGCTGTTTGTCTGAATCTTAAGTGACTTCAGAGAGTCCATCCTATTGAAGGCCAGAGTCTCTCCACTCTTAATAATATTGTTGAGCTTCAGTTTCCTGAAAGGGGATCAAAGTCGAGGCTGAAAAAATAGCCCTCATGCAGAAACTTTTTATTGTCTGCATCGGAGTGTCAAATTTAGATGAAATGCCCCCTCCCCCCCCCCGGTATTATTTTTTCTAATGTTAGCTATAGCTCTGATGATTAATAATAAATAGGCCAAGTGTTATTCAATGCACGCTAATTACTGCCAATATAAAATCGACATTGAACATGCTTGTCTGCTTGGCTGTTTAATGTTAGTTTGCTGAAGTTAGCCTGCTGTCTGACATTATTTTGCTTAAGATAGGAACTGATGGGTGATAACAAGACAAGACATCCGTCTCTCTGATGAGACCTTAAAGCGAGGTCCTGACTCAGTGTGGTCATTAAAGATCCCATGACACTTATCGCAAAGAGTAGGGGGTTCCCCGGTGTCCTGGCTAAAATCCCAGATCTGGCTCTCGCAAAAAACTTGCCACCTAATCATCCCCTCTTTAATTGGCTAAAAAAAATGTTCTCTCCCTCCAGTGGAGCTGCTCAGTGGCCAACAATAGAGGATTGTGGTTGTGCTGGGCAGCTCCCAGGTGTGAATGTGTATTGTGTGAAGCAGGGCGTTGCTGCAAAAGAGCGTCCGTGCTCAGTGAACCTACCCTGGGTAAATAAAGGTTAAATAAAAAAATAAAAAACAAGGTAACTTCATCTGCTACGTTAATTTATGGTTTCTGTTGATTTTATGGTTATTCTGTAACTTTCCAATTGGGTGAAGCATTCGTTAAAACAAAAACGGTTCTCTTAGTGGTGGATTGGCTTATCTCAGAATATTTCTTCAGATTTCCTCTCCTCTGTCATCAGTTACTATGCGCTGTCACGGGCATTGGGCTTCATTAGCGATGGGCACAAGTATTTGTTAGACCATTATACAGTACCTCAAATAGTCTTGCTTGATTTAAAGGTGCCTTGTCAGAAGTCAAACAAAATGGTGGTAGCATGAATAGGATCTATTGTAACAATGGTTTTTATTCCATCTTGAAAAATTAAAAGAATTAAAAGGATTGATGGCATTCTAATTTGAATGAGAGATTTTTTTTGTTCCCCCATTTGGTATATGTTGACAGGAGCTAGTTCAGGTAATATAAATTCTCTGGAATAAGTCACTTAAATAACATTAGAAATGCCATTGTGAGGCCTATTTTATTTCTACAAGAATTGCTCTAATACTTAGCCTAAGTTTCATGATAGCAGTTGTTTTTTCGGTTGCATTTTTTTCCATTCATAGTTGCAAAAATATGTTTGTAAATTAAGCTTTAATTGTTACATACGAGGTAAAACGTCACCACGCATCCTCATGAAAATCTCTTGGTCTCGAATTGCAAATATCTGCCTTCATGCGTGACACTGGCCCTTCTCTGCTTATTTTTTCTTCCCAGTTAACCACTGATAATTGGAGAATGAGATTTGTGGTTGAAGCGCGCATTAACCAGGAAATGCATCAGTAATATACGCTGCACGCATGATTTGTTTATTTTGTTTATAAAGCTATTGACCGATGCCGTTGTCAAACAAAAGTGCAAGGTGGCCAAAGATCCACCCCTCCCTGTTCCCTCTGTATAAAGTTCACCCGTTTAGTCTTTATAAAGTGCGCACTCCGTTTTATTTGCCTGGACCTGCGACAGCAGGCGCTTGGCAGCGCAGCTGAAAGTTTGGGGGCGTGGGTCGTATCGAGTGAGTCCCAGAATAAGACCGACTTGCTTGTACCTCAAGTGAAGAGCGGCGCTGGCGGTTCCTGGAGCGGCAGATGAGACACCCTGCTTTCAATCGACGGCCAATTTGGGGGCTTCGGACGCGAGGCGCGCGGCCCCCTTCAGACCCGCCAAGCGGCTCGCGTTTCGCCTGACGGCTGAAACGCACCGGGCCCCGGACGGCTGCGGCACCTGGAGCGCGAGACTCCTACCTTTTTAAACGACGAACGGTCTCCTCCTCCTGGCGTGAAGGTTCGTTGTTGTTAATTCCCCCTCCTCCTCCCCCTCCTCCTCCTCCAGCAGGGGGACACATCTGAAGAGGGTCGGAGCAGGCAGGATGGTGACCATTCCGGAGTACTACGAGGGCAAGAGCGTCCTGATCACGGGCGCCACGGGCTTCATGGGCAAGGTGCTGCTGGAGAAGCTGCTCCGCTCCTGCCCCGGCGTGCGGGCCGTCTACGTGCTGGTCCGCCAGAAGGCCGGGCAGGACCCCCACACGCGCGTCGCCGAGATGGTCAACTGCAAGGTACGGGGGGAGGGGGATAGGGTCGCCAGGTCTGCCAGGGGAAGCAGGGGAAGGGGTCGCCAGGTCTGCCAGGGGAAGGGGTCGCCAGGTCTGCCAGGGGAAGGGGTCGCCAGGTCTGCCAGGGGAAGGGGTCGCCAGGTCTGCCAGGGAAGCAGGAGTTTCCGTTTTCAGGTCCCGTGTGGGTTTCGCAAACGTTGCAGCCCCTCGCCTTCATGCGTCTCCGTTCGAGGCTCTTGTGTTCATGGCTGTCTTCCCCCCTCCCCAAAAATACCCTCATTTTGTTGGTTTGAGCCAGCTATTTTCTGTCTGCCAGGCCCAATGTCCAGGCCTGTGTGCAGAATCATGCTTTTTAAAGTGATTTTAGATATTGTTGGCCAGCTGCCCTGGGACTAACTGTGGTGTTCAGTGACTGTTTTTAATTGTACACTATGAATGAATGAATACATGAATCAATGATGCTCCCCTTTAACTTTTTGTTTTACTTGCAGCTTCTAGAATAGTTTTCTGTTTTGTTTTTCCCCCTTTTTTTGATAGCTGAAATATATATATATATATATATTTTTTTTTTTTTGCGTTTCCTCAGCTGTTTGACAGGCTAAGAGACGAGCAGCCGGACTTCGCCGAGAAAATCGTTCCCGTCAGCAGCGACCTGACCCAGCCGGAACTGGACCTGAGCAAGGAGGACCAGGAGACCCTGGCCGACTGCGTGAACATGGTCTTCCACTGCGCCGCCACCATCCGGTTCAACGAGCCTCTCAAGTGAGTAACTCTGCACCGTGTAGTGTGGTGGGTACGACCAATGTTTTGGGCGTGGCGCCTCTGGCTGTCCGTATCTATTGCAATGGGCTGAAGATGTCTGGGGCTGGCTAAGGCAGCTGGAAATTTATCGGTAAGTACACAGAAACTTCCCCAGAAATAATTGCATCCAGGGCATCGGAGAATCGCGTGTTCTGTACCGCGTGCATAGGTCGATCAGACACGCGGGCTAATTCGACTGTTTGGGACTCGTGAAAATGCTAAGAGCCATTGGGCACCAACACAGCGTAAAAACGAGAAACCTATCTCCAGTTATTTTGGTCGCTGGTTGAACCTTTCCCCCTGTCCTCTGGAGGAGCGTTGAAAGAGGACGGTCGCAGCGAACTGGCAGCATAAGCCACCTGAGCTTAGCCACCTGTCCGCTCCGTTTCAGAAAGTTTTTCCAGTTGAGTTCACCCCCGGGGCCTGTGTCAGTCGGTGTTACCAAGGGGACTCAGTCGCCGCCGTTTGGCCGGGGTGAGGTCATGACCGCAGGATACGGCTTCTGCAGGGTTCGGCAACGACGCACCAAGCCCCATAACGAGCCGTAGCGTGCACAGAACCACACAAATGCCATAGTAACCGTGATTAATACACAAGAGAGGAGTGCTGGGGGGGGGGATCTGGTTCAGTCCGGAGAAGTGGATCTTCAATATGTGTCAGATGATTTATTAGGTGCTCTTGGCATAGCAGGTTAATATTTGAGTCCTCTCCATTCCGGAGCTTAGAAACTACGGATCTGCCATGAAAATAAACTCTTTAACTTGGCATTCAAAATGACACCCTTTTTTTGAAGACTTGTATTTTGCCATAGATACGTGTTTATTAAATTAACTTATTCCTGAAGCTAGAAATCCAAAGAGTACCTTGCCAAATGTAGCACAGTTTACGCTCTTTAAAAAATGTTTTTTAAAAGAGCATTTAAGAAGTCAATGTGGAGAAGTGACCTGCCAGAACGGGTAATTCACATGTAGAACCGAAAGCGTCGCCTTCCTGCGCTCTGTTTGCGGAGAGAAGTCAGGTGTTTATGGAGCGAATCGCCTCGCCTTGTGCTCAAGCCTGTTACCAAGCAAAGAGAGCGTGGGTGGGGGGGAGGGGAAACCTTTATCAGGTTTACCACAATAATACGAACACCAGCACAATACCCTTTTCTTCATCGGTTCACTTTCACAGCCCTTATCAAGCCGGAAAAACCTGTTTTTGAACAAGCTGCGAAGAGGACCTAAGTTTACAGTCAACACTTGATTTAATTTGATGTAGTTTCAGTTTGAATCTGTAACTTAATTGTTATCTGTTTGATTGATTTAATGTCTGAATTTGATGCATGTTTTTCCTGAAGTTGAACCTATAAATCGATTCAGGGTTTGTATTGTTTCCATAACAAAGTAAACTTGTCAGCTGTGTTTTGAAGGGGACAAAAATCTATAGAAGTCAAGAAGTCTAGGACTTCGGTTAAAGACTTGAGTTGCAGTTAAGGTCCCATTTGGATCGAGTCCAGGCCTTGAAGAGTCCTGAAGTTGGAACGCGTGTCTCTTTATCTTAATTTTTTTTGGAAAAATGTAAAATCCGGCGTTTGAACTTGCTTCGCTTTTTTGGTCTTTGCGTCTGAAGAGACGCGATCCAGCTGAACGTCCTGGCCACGCAGAAGATGGTGGCGCTGGCGCACAGGATGAAGCAGCTGGAGGTGTTCATCCACGTCTCCACGGCCTACGCCAACTGCGACCGCACGGTCATCGAGGAGCTGGTGTACCCTCCGCCCGTCGACTACAAGAAGCTGATCGACTCCCTGGAGTGAGTATCCCCCCCCAAACCCCCCCCCCGAACGAACGCGAGCGCTACATGGGAGCTTTGAGGCGTAAACGCCCTGTAATACTGTACTCTTCTGACTGCCATTGAGGAATCCTGGGAAAAAGAGACTCGGAATTGGTGATGGGGTGTGCCGCCGACTAAAACCTTTCAAGGTCTTTGGCCCAGCCCAGATACAATTGGCCAGTTGTTGGTCTTTGTGCAGTGGCGGCCGCCTTGATCCGACTGTGTTTAAACCCGACCTCTCTTTCACCTTGAACACTGAGGCTTTTTGTTTAGCGTTTGGAATCGCGTGGTTCGTGGAGGAGCTTGAGAGCCTTTGGAAATTTAGATGTGGGTCAGTGAGAGAATACGCGCGTTGGCAGAGGACCGGATTTTCAACATTCTTCACTTTCTCTCTCTCTCATGCATTATGACTGCCCCGGTCTGTGTGTAGGTAAAGGGCCGTAGCTCTGTGTTCTTACTCCTAACGAGTAAGCCGGTCTTGTTCGCTGTTAGAGTTGCAGAGAAAGTGCTGTAATCCGATGCGTTCGATCTGATCGCTGACGTGAGTCCCAAAGTAATGATGTTATTGTTTACTATGGTTGGAAAACTCAATGAAACATGTAGGTGCATGTCCGATTCTCTCATTATGCTGCAACGGTGTAACTCTTCCTGGTGATGCGCGAATGTTATGTAACCTTAATCTGCAAATGTGATCAAAGATAGGGCGACATAGCTCAGGAGGTAAGAGCGGTTGTCTGGCAGTTGGAGGGTTGCCAGTTTGATCCCCCACCCCGGGCGTGTCGAAGTGTCCCCGAGCAAGACACCTGACCCCTAACTGCTCTGGCGAATGCGAGGCATCAATTGTAAAGCGCTTTGGATAAAAGCGCTATATAAAAGCAGTCCATTTTACCAATTATCAAAGATGAAATGCATATTTGGAATCGGAGTGACAGGTTTTCGAACGCTCTGTTCTGGCAGATTGCCGCTGGGTTTAACGTGTAGTTTCCTTGTAGGCCTTCCTTGTAAGGTGATAGATCGTGATTGACCGCTACGCGGTAGAACCTTCCTTCAGTTTGAATGCCGTCTCCTTTCAGAAGACCGTTCAGCCATCAGCCAGCCATCTTTTTTCCATTCCCGAGCGCTCCGTCGTTTTTATGGGTAATCGATACGGGAGTCTCTTGATGGGCGTTTGGGAGTTGGGGTCAGACTCGTTGATTGCATCGGTGTTTACCTGCTTGGAATGCCAGGGCGGGATGCTATCGTGCTTAACTGCAGCTATCGAGCTGCCGCGGCAGGTTTGCAACGTGAAACTGGTTCATCACATTACAGGCATTTGGCAGACACTCTTATCCAGAGCGACTTACACAGCGTTTTTACATTACACTTATATTGCATCCATTTATACAACTGGATGTATACTGAAGCAATGCAGGTTTGGTACCTTGCTCAAGGGTACGACGACAGTGACCTAACCAAGAATCGAATCTGCAACCTTTAGGTTAGGAGGCCAGCTCCTTACCCATTATACTGCGCTGTTCACCAGACTGGTTTCTGTTGCCCAGCCATGCCCCTTGAGAGCCTGTTCATGTCGTGCTGTGCCCTCGTCTTCCTCCGAAGGGCGTAGGGGGCGTTCGACGGGCAGGCTGGAGGTCAGTCGGCAGGGACAGGCGCGTGAGGAAGGCCTTGTACAGGAGTGCGCCTCGACTTTTCGGTTTCATGGAAAAGCCGGCTGCTGAACCGACCTCTCCGCAGCGACTCGCCCGTCGACTCCCCCGACCGGTAGCGGCGTGCCTTTCCCCGTCGGCCTGCGGGCAAACGCGCGCCCCGTGCGGGTGACTGGACGAGAACCCGCCGAGGTGAAGTGGTGCTTCTGAAATGTCACGGCTGCTGACTCTGGAAACGTCTTCCTGGAACGACCTTCAGATGTGGGCAGAGCTGAGGCTGTTTTGAGAGTTGTTGTTCTTTGGTTAGCAAAGGGTTTTTTTTTTTTTTTTTTTCCTTTATTAAATGAGGGAAAAACCCCAAAACCTGTGTAGTCGTGGTGCTGTTCAGATGTGACTGCACACCGTGGTTGATGTAGAAACTCCAGAGAAAGTCCAGCAGACACTGGACTTTTTTCACGGTTTTGCTTGCGTAGAGGGATGCTTTTGTGATGGCAGTTGATCGTTTTTTATTTTTATTTTTCAGTTGTGTTTGTGGTCTTTGGTACCCACTCTGTTGAAGGAAATGGACCATTTCAGGGCTACCCGACTCTGTTTCTGCCCAATCTGTCGTCCTGTAGGTTTCCTTTTCTACCAATTGGCAGCTTTACAAGACCTCCAGCTGTTGTATTAGGTGTGGCTTTGTTAGGGTTGGAGTGAAAACCTGCATGACGGTAGATCTCCAGGAACAGGGTTGGGCAGCCCTGAAATAGACGCTAGTCATTATTGTGGTTGCATATGATGCCATTAGTTGCTGATGTAGGATTTGATTCCCCAGCCCAAATCTTTGCTCCTGCTTTTTAGAGAGGTAGCGCAATACTGATCTAGGATCAGTCGTAATGCGCATGGTGCAACTAGACCAAAGTGGAGAAGTGTCTTTCCATCAGGCCTGGATGGAAACATTTTGGTGCGTTTTGCGGAGGGGGGGGGTATGATGCTGTAAACTGATGTAGAAATGTCTTGGGACAGGTGGATGGATGAGAAGCTGGTGAATCTGATCACACCGAAGCTCATCGGGGACCGGCCCAACACGTACACGTACACCAAGGCGCTGGCCGAGTACCTCGTCCAGCAGGAGTGCGGGAACCTGAACGTGGCCATCGTCCGGCCCTCCATCGTGGGCGCCAGCTGGAAGGAGCCCTTTCCGGTGAGTTCCGCGCCTCCCACCCCCGAGCTCGTCGTCTTTGTGCGGCTTGTTTGGAGTCGCTTTTGAGTTTCGGCAGAACGCGTTGAGCGCTTGCCGTCAGCCGCCTTCCAGCCATCGCAACGCAGTCTGCGGGTCAGGTTGGCGCAGACGTGGGTCTGAGGAAGACCCTCGGTGAGCAGTTTTAAAAGAGCGGGTTTGCACGGACCCGGTTGACCGGCGTCGGTCGCTAGTTGTCGATGCCTGGGCGATGCTAACGGCGGCTGTGCGTTGCTCTGCGGCGCCGTTGGCCCACCGTTCACGGCCTGGATTTGAAACCGCGCCCTGGGGCCCAACCGTGCTCTGGAACAGTGCCTTTAAAAGGGATGGGCCACCCAGTACATTCAGCCTTAGGCACCTAAGGCCAGTCTAGTCTCCCTGATCCCCATTGGTCCAGTAAGGGCTACGGTTGTGGTCAGTAGCGCAGTTATCAGGAAGTCAGTCATCGAAATACGGAAGTTAGCCGTATCACCTTAACTGGGGTCCGAAGACACCACCAGAGAGACTTGGCCAGCGCCAGCACCAGCAGAATGGGCCAGTAGCCTTTAGGCACGGGGGCTTTAGGCACAAACCCATTCCAGCTTTTAGCTCACCCCGGGCGACCCAGCAGCGGACACGGAGCTCCCCTGTGTAGCCAGTCGGGTTAAGCGAGGCGATCGGGTGGCGGAGAGGGAGAGCCGTCCGCGCCGTGACCTCATCGGGAATCCGATCCGGCCGAACGGTCGGCGGGTCGTTTTGTCGTCAGTTGTCGCCGTTAACCCGCCGTGACGTTCGCCCGCCGGACGCCCCCTCCCCCCCCCGCCCCCTCCCGTCTGGAAACAGGATCCCTGCGCGAACATGGAAAGTTCCTCCCGGCGGGAAAGGAGAGCCGCTCTTTTTGTCTCCTTCGCGGTGCGCGCGAGGAGCGGGCCTCTGACCGCGTTTCCTCTTCCTGTCTTTCAGGGCTGGATCGACAACTTCAACGGGCCGAGCGGGATCTTCATCGCCGTAAGTTTCAATTCAGACGAATGGGAACCGTTGGTTTTAACACGCCTCACTCCCGCACGCACAACGTCTCAAGCGCACACTCCCACTCGCATTTTCACTTGCATACTCGCATACTTACTCACTCGCTCATTCTCACTCTTTATCTCTTTCTCACAGTCACACACTTTCTCACATACTCACACACACACGCACACACACACACTCTCTCACACACACACACACACACACACACACATACTCTCACACACACTCGCTGGCTGGCTGGCTGGCTGACTGACTGACTCTGCAGTGTGCCTGGTCCCTGATTGGCCCGTTGTCTCCCCGCTGGTTTTTGCAGGCGGGGAAGGGGATCCTCCGCACCATGAGAGCCTCCAACAGCGCGGTGGCCGACCTGGTGCCGGTGGACGTGGTCATCAACACCACGCTGGCGGCGGCCTGGTACTCCGGGTCCCAGCGATACGCCAGGTCTGTCCCGCAGGCGCTCGCGCCAGACCTGGGTCAATTAACGCATTCGTTTCGCATTCGTTTCGCATTCAAATGCTTCCCTATTGCTTTCGCTGATTTTGTCTGGTGTATTGGAACCAATGAAACGCTCTCAAAAAGTGCAAGCCCCGCCTTCTGGTCATATTGGCAGGCTCAATTACACCAGGCAAGATCAACAGAGCACAGAAAAGTATTTGAATCCAAAACAAATAAGTGTTTGACCCAGGTCTGAAACACACACACATCTCATTTACTTTATAGCACATTTTACTGTTTGTGGAGGTGATGGACAGTTTAAATGAAGTATTGGTATTGCGTAGTGTTATTTACATATTTTTAAAAATGTAAAATTGTTTATTACATACATTGTTTTTAAATTCTTAATTTTAATCTAGCTTTTTCTTGTTTGTTTTTTGTGTTTGTTTGTTTGTTTTGTATTTGTAGGCCTAAAAGCATTTTGGTGTACAACTGCACAACCGGTGGCATCAACCCCTTTCACTGGGGAGAAGTCGGTAGGGATCATGTCTTCCATGCTCAGAATCCACATTTTACAGTCTTGAATTTTAAAAACCCAGTTTGTTTTTGGTGCGTTTTTAACTGCAAGGTCCTGAGTGACTAACCCAGCCCTCCTCTCAGGGCTCAATAATGTACCCGTGGCCACATTGAAGGCCCCGCCCATTCCTGGCCCCTCCCCCCGCCCGCGGGACGGCGAGTGCAGGCGGGCGGGAGTCCTCTGACCTCGCCCCCGTGCCCCCGGCGTCCCCTCATAGGCTGTTCCAACGCCCGTTTTGATTGGCTCCTGGGAGATTGTGCCCTGTCCCCCGAAATACATCTTAGTGAAACTGCTTTGTGTGTGGTGGACTCCATTAAGGCCAGACCTGGGTCCAATACGTATTTGCTTTGGATTCAAATACTTTTCTACACTTTACTGATCTTGTCTGGTGTATTGGAACCAATGAAATACACTCAAAAAAGTGCAAACCCTGCCTTCTGGTCATATTGGCTGGCTCAGCTGCACCAGGCAAGATCAATAGAGCACTGAAAAGTATTTGAATCCAAAACAAATGCGTATTTGACCCAGTTCTGATTTAAGGCTATCTTTTCATTCAAATGAGTAGGTGTGAGTGTGCGTGAGTGCCTAGGTGGACAGAGCAAGATCTTTAAAGCCTACTAGAGCCTGTCCGTCATCTGTTCCTTCAGTGGCCTATGACATGCAATGGCCCCATACATCCCTGCATCATGTGGCAGCTTACGGCGCATTTAAAACGTTTTAACTAGGGATGTGAACCACGCTAGTTGCTGTCTATAACGGACTAATCAGGTTTTTTGTTTACCATTTTATGTTGGATACTGCTTATAAAAACATGCCAGAACCTGAACCAGCACAGGTCACAAGATTAAAACATCTGAAAAGTAAAACACAAGCATCGCTAATATTTTTTTTTCTAGAACGATTATATGCTGCTTCGCTCACTGCAGTGGTTAACGGCAGCAAGTTACTTAAAACAAACAAAACTATTTTCGATTATTTTATTTAACAGGTGTGCTTGTGACCTGCAAATCGAGGCGTCGCCTTATTTGTTCTCATCCCTAGTTTTGACACGTTTGTCTGCGCGGCGCCGCCATTTTGTTTCACGGCTGCAGTCGAGGCTTGGCCGGCCCAGCAGTGATCGCACTGTCCCCTCGACCTCACGCCTTTGCTTCTTTCCACGGGTCACGCACGCCCCCCCCTTTAACGGGTGGGGTTGCCACGGGTCACGCATGCCCCCCCCTTTAACGGGTGGGGTTGCCACGGGTCACGCACGCCCTCCCGCTAGCTGGGAGGGTTGCCACGGGTTACGCACGCCCTCCCCGCTAACAGGGAGCGGCTGACACGGGTGCGCTGGCCACGCCTCTCTCCCTAAACGTTTTCCGAGGCTCGTTCACTGACGTCTTCGACTGCTTCATGAAGTGCTGGGGGTTTTGCATGCAGCCACCTTCTGGGGTGTGTACACTTCCAGCCCCCCCCCCCCCCCCCCCCGAAAACTACTAACTGCCCGGGGACGCCGTGTGCCAGAAAGCGATTTAGTTTCCCCTCGCGGGTCACTCGCCACTAGCCAGCGGCGCTGAAACTTATGAGCTGAGGGTAAACCTGACCCTTCGACTGCCGTGGTTACGAAGGCCTGCTGGGGCGGGGCGGGGCGGGGCTGGGGCGGGGCTACTGGACAAGGTCTGCTGCAGAGCGGATGCGTGTTCAGCAGCGCCTCGAACCCCTTCCGGAACCCGCCCGGACGCTTCCACGTCTACGGACGTCGTCTTTTAAACGGCACATCGGGGTCGCCCTCTGGGAAGAAGTGTCATTTGATTCGACCTCCTCGTTGAAAGTGTATTTGCAATCGAGACAAATGCGCGCTTTAGAGAAGAGAATTACCGGTAAGCGTTAAGCCTTACAAGGCTAAACCCAGCGAATGATGATTGTTTTTTTGTTTTTTTTTTAACTAAGCACACTAGAGTAGATGCCCATTACAAGGGTGAGCGCTAAATTCTTGGAAACGGCCAACAAATGATTTCACTGGGTTTGTTTTTTTGTTTTTGTTTTTTTTGGAGAACCGTGCCATATGATCTTGTGTTCCTCTTTTTTTAACTCTGCAATCTTCACCCTGTTGCAACACTTTTGTCTCTTAGAGTACCATGTAATATCCACTTTCAAGAGGAACCCCCTTGAGCAGGCCTTCAGACGGCCCAATGTTAATCTCACATCCAATCACCTTATCAATCAGTACTGGATTGCTGTAAGCCACAAGGCGCCAGCAATCCTTTATGATCTCTACCTCAGGATAACAGGAAGACCGCCAAGGTAAACGTCCCCCCCCCTCCCTCCCCCTCGCTGTCACTCGCACGCTTTCACCCGTAGCCACTCCCCCCCCCACCCCACCCCCCCTACCCCTCCTCCTCTTCCTCCTCCTCCTCCTCCTCGGACCAGCGCCAGAACCACGCGTTTGTCCTCTCGCTTCATGGGTAAGGCCGCACAACCCCCCCCCCCGTCCTGCCCGTCCTGCCCGAACTAATCTACGAGGGGTTTTGCGGTCTCGCCCCCCCCCCACCACCCCCAAACTCCCCCTCCTCCCTCCTCCCTCCTCCCCTCCCCTGCTCCCGGCCCGTGGTTGTGTCTGTTCTGTGTTTGTCTGTCCTGTTAAAGGGTACCCCCCGCCCCCCCCTCCCCTGTGGTTGTATTCTCTCTGCAGAGTATTGTATAAACATGACCTTCAAGACCAACCCCTTAGAACAGGCTTTCAGGCGCCCCAACGTAAACCTGCGGTCCAACCCCTTTACCAATCAGTACTGGACCACAGTGAGTCACACACTGCCCGCGCTCCTGTATGACGGGTATCTCAGGTTGACGGGTCAGAAGCCCCGGTAAGGTCCCCCACGCCCCCCGCCACCCCCCACCCCCCCACCCCCACCCCCCTCTCCGCCCACCTCCACCCGGGTGCTGGTGTTTCTGTGGTGTGGCTGGCAGCAGGAGCTGGACCCAAAGCCCCGCCCCATCCCTGGCTGTTTTTTTGTTTTTTTTTGCTCGACTTCATGGCATCGGACTTGGCACGGTCTTGTTTAATTTTTTAATTTTTTAATTTTTTTTACCTGCTGTTAACTCGTGCGACCTGAGATGCATGGGAATGGTCTGGCTTCCTAAAAATAAGCATGCCGTAGCCACCCCCCCCCCCCCCCCCCCCCCCCGCGCCCCCCCCTCGCCCAGCATTACTGCGCTCTCTATTTATTTGCCCAGCTACCTGAGAACATAACTGCTGGCGATGTTCCACTGATCAAATTTGGCAATAAAGTGCAGTAAAAAGAAGACTCCTGTTTTTTTTTTTTTTTTTGTTTGGGTAATTCTTTCAAAATTTTTATTTGTGTTTCCGTTCGGGGAAAAGTTTCCCTTTTTGAAATTATTTTTGGTGGCTGCCGTTTGAAGCCATTCCTCTCCTCAGTCCACCTGCCCCGCCCCGCCCCGCCCCGCCCCCCCCGTGCCATCAAGTCTTCAGAAGATGCCTGGGAACTCTGTTGCTGTGTCGATTCTCCTCTTCATCGAGCACTCGATTGGGAGGGATGCACTGCCACTTACTCGCCCGGGTTCGACTGACACCGGTTACCATACACCTCCTCCGATCGTCTGGGCTCCCGACCCACGAGCATGTGAACTGGGCCCTGACCCAATACCAGATTCCCTTTATGTGCAGAGCCACAACGAGACTCCTTCCCTTTTAAATTGAGGAGGAAGTTAACTGAGGAAATGATTGCAACAGTTCTGCCAAAGTTGCGTATCAGACGTTAACGGTGGTACATGGACTGTCCACCTGTAACCGACTGGCTACTGTAGCATTTTTAAAAAATAAATAAGAAGTCTTATTTTCCCTCTATAGCGTAACAGGGCAGTGAGGTTTTATTCCACCGAGTATGCTTCCCAAGATATAAACGATAAGATCGTAGCTTTCTTTCGTACTTTTTGAAGGCTCTGGTATGGGTCGTGCAGGTGTTTGGTAGCAGGTGTTTGGTAACTGAGGTTGAGCGGTACCTGCCAATCACGGTGGATGTTAACCCACAGGCCATTTCAGGAGGAACAGCAGCGGTGTAGCACGTTGTCATGGCGAAAGTAATGGATGACACTTCACGGACAGAGAGGATTCTCTTGCATAGCTTCTGAGGGGAGGGGCAGGACATTTCCACCCCCCCCCCCCCCCTTCTCTTCTGTTGTGGCCTGAAATGAAATGATTTCCTTTCAAGACTCCGTATTTTTTTATTTTTTTTTATTTGTTTGTTTTTTTTTTTGATCACAAAAGGATGGTCCATTTTGCTCACCCCCCGTTTTTGTTTGAGATTTTTTTTTAAATTTAATTTTTTGGCCCTTTCCTTGGAGAGAAACTGAGCAGAGAATACCATTGGAGTTTTCACCTCCGATTTGGATTTGGCAGATCTTCTCATGAGAAGTTAAAAATAATGAAATCTCCACTTGGTCATGTTCATGTTCACAAAGCACACTCCAAGCAGCCTTAGATTGTGCAGTCTTTGGGGTTTATCACAAGCTGCATATTGAACATTAACGTTGTTAAGATTCCAAATTTTTTCTTATGCCACCTTTAATATTAATATTGCAAGAAAATGGCTGCACGCACTTTGAACTGCTCTGGTTTCTACCCAAGTTTGATTAACCAGCCCTGGCCTGATTGATTTCAGACATTACTAATCCCTGCATAAGTATGGGGAAATCGAGTCACTGTCAGCGGCAGGAATGCGTACATCTCTCCCCCGTGAATGCACTGTGCACCAAGCTCAACCCGCTCGCTGTTCTTGTGCTCTTGCAAACCAGTCCAGCATTGAAATTCAGTCGTAGTCACTTTTGTCGAGGTAAATTTGTGAAAAATGCCAAGTCATTGGATTTGTCAGTTGGGTATTAATCTAACTCTCTCTAATACAGTGCAATAGCTTTTACGTATTAGCGATATCTGTAATCGTGTACTTTTAATACACTGGAAATTATTCTTATCCATTACTGGTATTGCATTTCTTGCTTTGATTTAGCCCCCTCCCCCCCCCCCCCCCCCCCCCCACCACCCTACCCATTCAGGGTCAAATTTTGCACTGCAAAAGAAGAGCAGTAGAAACGGGGAATTCCCCTTTGATCCGGCCGCTTCGTGTCTAATGGAGAGATTGCAGTCACCCCCTATGTGAGGGCCCTGTTGTTATGTTATGTAATGTCATGTAATGACGGTAAACATCAGCCACTATATCTGGCCCGGCCAGTTATAGCGGCTGCCGGCAGAATGAGTCGCTGGTGATAAAATGGCGGCTCAGACCCCAGTATGCTGGCGACTGGTTTCCAGTGCCGTTGAGTTGAGCTGTTTGTTTTGTTCTGCGGCGAGGGGGTGCGGCTCTGTCGGTTCCGCCCCCCCTCCTCCCCACCGCCCGTTTTCTGACGCCTGTCCTCCCCCCCATCCCCCCCCTTCCTCCGTTGCCGTGCCGACGCAGGATGATGAAGACCATCACCAGGCTGCACAAGGCCATGATGGTGCTGGAGTACTTCACCAGCCACTCCTGGGTGTGGAACACGGACAACGTGACCATGCTCATGAGCCAGATGAGCCCCGAGGACAAGAAGGTAACATTGCCCCCCCCCCCCCCCCCCCCCCCACCAACCGAAATGGCTCACAGACACACACAACCCCCCCCCCCCCCCAATGGTCTCCTTTTCCAGCCGCTCGCCTGTCTAATGCGCGCTAAGCCATGCAGCAGAAATGGGACATCGAGTCCTCTTTCAGCGGCTAAAATAACTAGCATCCACCCCGTGATCAAGCGAAAGATAAATCTCATTTCGTAGGAGCCCTTCCTTCATTATCATTTAAATGGCCCTAGGAGGTCAGTCCCTTTCGAATTAACATTTGTCTTCCGGCTGATCTCTGTGCACCTCCGGACGGGTCACGGACGGTTCTCGGAGCGGTGCGACCATAATGGAGCTTATGAAAAACGCTGCCAAGTCTTGCTATTGGTCGGCAGGTTGCCAGGTCTGTCGCTATTGGCTGTATTTGCTGCTGAGTCCGTCACGCCGAGGCACCGCCGCGCGGGGTTTCTGCGCGGAGAACCGCCCCCTCGTCCGCCCAACGACGGCCGTGCCGCTACACGCCACGCCACGCTACGCCGTGCGTGATTGGATGACCGAGAGCTCGCCTAACAACGGATAAATTCAGAGAGCAGGCGCTCGGGGGGGGGGGGGGGGCTGGTTAGACGAGTGAATGGAGTCATTGTGTCCCAGAGCCCCAGCTCTGTTCAAATTCCACGCAAGGTCCAGATGAGCATACGTGCATAATTTTTTAAAAAATTAATTAAATGTGATTCACCAAGAACAAATGGGCCTCTTTGTGTCAGACTGTAGGGAAAACCCACGTATAATGTACACTGCAACAAAAAAACAAAAAAAAAAAAATGACGGAAGCTTCCGGAACTTCATGACTAGGGATTGGCTAGATGCAGTAGATGACCCACTCGCACATTCGGAGGAAAGCTCTCTGGAAATCCGTGGCAGCCGTGAGCGTGGGCGTGGGCGTGAGCGTGAGCGTGGGTGGATCCCGGTAAAGGGTCTGAATTCCCTCCGTGTTTTCCAGATGTTTAACTTCGACGTGCGGCAGCTGCACTGGGCCGAGTACATGGAGAACTACTGCATGGGGACGAAGAAGTACGTGCTGAACGAGGAGCTGTCGGGCCTCCCGGCTGCCAGGAAGCACCTCAACAAGTAAGAGGCCGTCGAGGGGGAGGGGGGTGGGGCAGGGGGAGGAGCTTGGCTGGAGATGGGTGGTTGCCATGCTCGCCTCTGCCTTCTTTGAAACTGCTGTGACCTAAATCTATGTGCGTTTGAAAATGCATGTAAAGACGCTTACGGAAGACGTTTCCATTTGAAATACTTTATTATTCATGCAGTCATTTTAAGCAGGTACAGACCTCATGTTAACCACAAATGTTTATCAATACCATTATTATATTCATGTATTATGCATTAATATTATATGCTATTGATTTTAACTACATTAACTACCGTGAATAACCGTTAATTTTTCATTAGCTTTTTCAGGCTTCAATTTCAAGTTTGCCTTTATTTCATTTTAAGAGCAGGCTTGGTAGTTTTAGTTTAGTTTCCTTTTTTTTCCAAAAACTCCCGTTTTAATTTTTATTTCATTTCAGGATAAAGTTTCTTCCTCGTACATTTAGTCTTATTTTACGATGATAACCTTGTTGGCAACGCATGTAATTCATTTTGTTCATTGACGAAAGTCATTTATGATGATTGATATCGATATGTGAAGATGCGCATACGTGCAGCCGGTGGTGTGCCTGTTGCGTTTGGATTGCTTGGCCGTGTTTGGGTCATCGTGCCTTCGGGGCGAGAGAGCGCGTCGTTAGGGGCCGCGCGCGTACGCGGCGGTGAGCGATGGTGAACGGCTGATGTTTGCACACGACTCTGCAGCCGGCGTCCATTTTATGGGATTGCCGGAGTTGTTCATTTATGCAAATGGACGTGGACGGGCACCCGCGGTCAGTTTGAGCGATTTGCACTCGTCCGCTGCTACACCTTGATTACGCACTGAAAGCGTTCGTTTTTGCGCGGTTTCTCGTAGCAACGTTTATTAAGAACGAAAGTAAGAAGAATTTTAGAAAAGTTCCGTAAATGAGTTCTTACATGTTGTTAAAATTATGTTATTAAAATTCATTGTAAATGTTAAATGCATGCACGCACACAAATGTATAAAACAAAATCCATGGACAACTGACATTTGGTGACCTTTAATCCAACCCTACACACTGCTGAGTTCCCATGTTCCAATACTGGCTGTTAACTGGATTTACAGTAGTGAGTCAGTGTGCCTCAGACTCTTAAGACCGTCTGTGCCTCCTCTCTGTCTGTCTCACACACACACACACACACACACACACACACACACACGCTCAAAGCCTCCGTACGTCCGATAAAGGCTTGGGACATTAACTCAGCATTCCATGGTTTTGGTTCAGGCCTTATGTGCGTTGCCGTGGATACAGGCGACCGCTACCGATGGGTGACGCGTTCCTCCCTCCTTCCTCAGGTTGAGAAACATCCGCTACGCGTTCAACACCATCCTGGTGGTGCTGGTGTGGCGGGTGTTCATCGCCCGCTCTCAGATGGCCCGCAACATCTGGTACTTCGTGGTCAGCCTGTGCTTCAAGTTCCTGTCCTACTTCCGAGCGTCCAGCACCATGAGGTACTGAGGCCGGCGCGGGAGGCTGCCCCCCCCCCCCCCCCCCCCCCCCCCAGGCTCCTCCTCCTCTCCTCTCCTCTCCTCCCCCCGCCCACCTCCGAACCCCCCCCCCCCCCCCCCCCCCCTTCCCAGATAGCTATGCATTTGGCAAAAATGCTCTTCAAAGCGTGGACATCAGGGTCACCGCACTGCGTGACACGGCATGACAGTGTGACGTCTCTCTCTCTCTCTCTCTCTCTCGGCCATACGTTCTGTTAATACGTGACTGCATTCGCATTTTGGGGTGGGGCTGGGTTTTTTTTTTGTTTGTGTTTTTTTTTTTTTTCCCCCCACCCCTCATCCCTCCCCTGGCTCGGGCCCAGCCTCTGGGCGCCCCACCTTCACTCGCTGACATGGCAATAATGACTGGGCCCCCGATCGCACAGGCAAGCGCGGGCGGTCGGTTTGCGCCGCCGCGGCTTCACGTTTCTGTGCCTGAATCTCGAGATCGCCTCGCCTCACCGTCTGGTCTTGTGGCCGTTTTGTTTTGTTTTGTTTTTTTGTTTAGATTTTTTTTTTTGAAGTCTTTGGCCGGTTGCTTTTCCACCAAAGCCATTCCATTATGTCGCTTCTGAATATAGCCAAAATGCTGTTCGCTTTTCCTTGTTTTAAGAAGTTGCAATGATCTTTACGTAGCTTTTGCCAGTTTTTTTTTAATTTTTTTTTTTTTAAAGTTCTTTCCATGGAAGAGTTTATTCTGGTTGTCATCTGGGTAACTGCTCCTCCATAGACTTTTTAAGGATATTATTATTATTATTATCATCATTATTATTGTCTGTAACCTCTTCCCATACTTTTGAGGTCCAGATACCTACAGACATGGACATTTGAGTGTTTGATGAAGACCCAAGCTTTGTCATATAGCAAAGTCCCAGTGTGTGTACGGTTTCTTCGCCGAACGTCGTTGATGCTCTTAATAGCGGCGGGCGTAGTCGGCTTCCGCAGCGGCGTCGCCGGCTGCTGCCGGAAGCGCGTCGAGTCGTCACCACGACGATACGCCGAGACGTGCCGGAGCACTTGAAGCGGCTGTTGAGATTTTGTTAAGCTGTGCGATCTTTTTTTGTTTGTTTGTTTGTTTGTTTTTTTTTTAAAGATTCAATTTCTTTCTCCATGTACATATTGTCAAAGGGTGGTGATTGGAATTCCTTTTTTTGTTTGTTATTCTACTGATTCGTGTTTTACTTTGTCATTCTGTGGGAATGTATTTGTTTTTGTTCCAGAATTTCGTTTGAGATGTACCTTAAAGAATTGGAGTTTTTTATTTTTTTTTTTGGGTTTCTAGGCTGTCGCCTGTCGGGTATAGAGCTTTTTTTTGGGGGGGGGGGGGGGGGGGGGGGGGATGTTTGCTTCGATGTTAAGACGTTTGAAGGGTGCGTCAGTTGTGCCTGAACTCGAAATGAAATGTGAAAGAGAAATTGTGTGTTTTCTAACAGGTTTGTGTAAAACTATTTAACTAGCTAACAAGACTAGAATATAAACATTCTAAGCGGAGTTATAAAGTATTTTTGTGCTCACAATAAACGCAAAGTGGCTATTTATTTACTAAACGTGAAGCTCGAGTGAAGGCATTAAAAACGGAGCCGGTGTCAGCTGCGGTTTGTACCCATGACGGGTAATGCCCATTTTCCGGAAAGCCATTCAACAGCTTTTCATTGGTCTGTTTCGTACGCCATACCTACTGTTATCTTCAGCCGAAATCATTACAGTTATCGTGAGAGATTCTGTTTTTCCAGTTCATGCGTGTTTGTAACCGAAAAAAAAAAATGAATGTCGACTCTTTCCAAGTGCAAAGTTTTCATCCTAATGTCATCGTACGTTCTTCGTGACTGAGTTGGATTGTCTCAGTTTGAATTGTCCCAAGTTTTATTTTTTATTTTTAAGTCTTTGGCTCCATTTTGTATTTTTATTTTGAAAGAACACTTGCAGAATACAGTGAAGCTTCTGTCTGTTACGCGAGGCAGTTTCGACGGTAGATTTCATCCTGCGTAGGCTACTTCTGCAACAATCAAAAACGATCAAACTAGGGAAGCTTGTGTCTCCTACTTGAAAAACGAAAACAAAAGGTGTTTATTTGGGAGGACAAGCTGTGGTTTATGTTTTAAACGGCCCCACAAAGACATCATGGGAGTTTGGTGGCATTGAATTTATCATATGGTCTTCAGAGGGCATTACATGCCTGTGTCTAACACTAACTCTTCATTTCATTTTATTCGCATCATTCTGGATGGTTTTTTTTTTCCCCCTCCCCGTCTCATCAGAGATAACATGTATGTTAAATTTATTACTGTTTTGGTTACTGTTCTTTCTGCTTGCAAAGTTGTACTGTTTGTGTTGTACTTGCCCCGGTATAGTATGGTACAGTTTAGTTACCCCTCCGAAGGTGATACTGTGCAGTGCCCAGGTGAATGATGTATCCCCTCATATTCTGAAATTGTTTTTTTTTTTTTCTCTGTGTGTGTGTGTTTATTGTTCAAATACAAAAGAAATCCCCTTGTACACAGTCTTCAGTTCAGAACGAGTTAAAAAAAAAAAAATGTTGCCACAGTTAATGGAAAAAAATCAATGGGTGCCTTTGTTTGTAAACCAAAAAAAAGAAAAAAATAAACTATGTGAAATCCTATCTGAAATGGCCTTTTTATGAGTTTGTTTAATCCGTATTTTGTAATTTAGGTGACTGTGTGCTAACATCCATAGTCAACGAAACTCACGATGCTGTTTGTTTGCTTAAATAGAAGCATTACGAGCGGGACAGGTTTTTAGGGTGTATGACTGCCTGCTGTGTTCACCTTGCAGATGGTGGTGGACAGGGCTGCAATTAAAAAAAAAAAAAAAAAAAAAAATGTAGTTACACTTCTTATCCTGGGCCACCCTCGAACCCGTGACCGACAAAGCGGCTAACTGATCCTCCCCACCTGCGACCATTCATCCGTAGACGGTTGATGGTTTTCTTCCGATTCCACAGTAAGCGGGAACCACAAGCCTGTCTTCGTTCGCTGGGTTTCTTAAAGGAACAGTCCGTTTGGTGACAGCGGCTGATTTTATTTGTGGAAAGTTACTCCGCGCTGCCTGTGAGAAGAACCGCTGCATTCCGCGAACGCTGGATTTGACTGCACCGCTATTCTGAGGAATTAATATGAATCCGCGGATGGGCGGAATAGCCTGCAAGCTTTCCGTGGATCGTGCAGTGGGTAGGTCTTTTCTGCGTTTCGCTGTCTGACCCACTTCCAACGATTCGTAAAAGGCTGTTTGTGAGGCTCATCTGGATTTTGTCGGGAGCGTTCGTGCGATTCTTTTCAGAGGCTCGATTAAGCGCTAATGCCGCTGACGAGGACGTAAAGGCCCAGCGAGCAGAACGGCGATCCTGGCGCGCGTTGCCGCCAGTGCCTTTTGGTGCGCTGTCGTTGCCGGGCAACCTGACCTGGGAGATCCAGCTCGGATGTCTTTACCCCGAAGGGCGGTTTTGTTTTTCTGGTGTTGATCCTGCCAGCTTTGGAGAGGTTCAGGCAGGTAACAGCCCCAGCCAAACCCTTGAAGTAATTTCTGAAACGAATGTGGGGGGAACTCTGGCTTTATTTACGTACAGGTTGGGGTTTTGGATGAGTAGGCTACATTTTTTTTAGTTTCGTTTTTAGCTTACAGGCATTTAGCAGACGCTCTTGTCCAGAGCGACTTTCATTGTATCCAGTTATACAGCTGGATATATACTGGAGCAATGCAGGTTCAGCACCTTGCTCAAGGGTGCAACGGCAGACTCAGCAGTGTCCTACCGGGGAATCGAACCTGCGACCTTTAGGTTACAAGACCAACTCCAGCTTTTAAAAAGTTGAGTGTTTCACTCAGTTTATGGTATCTATAAAATGCCTAGGCTATAAAGAAGTAGAAAATTTAACTCGTCTTTACTAGCACTGAATGGTCCGTTTCAATGAAAAAGTGTGTTCTCCGTTGCTGATGGGTGTTTTCCAATGGTCAATGTGTGTTTCATACAGGTGCCCAAAGACTGTACAGGGGGTCTTATCAGCAGACGTGACACAGGTAACTTTACTGATTCCACTCCCGACCAATCGGCTTACGGCAGGACTGGCTCCTGAATGTAGATCTCCGACTGCGCTTTTGTCCCTCGTCAAAAGGCATTCTTTAACCTTCTCCATTTCCATAGACCAATTGGTCCCGTAAACCTATCGGTGGGACTGTGGGAATAACTAGGCTACTCACAGATGCTATAAAGTCTCCTAAAAAATAAAAAATAAATAAAAAAGTGTCTTGGACTGAGTGTTTTGCACAGAAAGGGTGTATGCAAGCAGTCTTTCCCTGTGGTTTTAGCCAAATAATTAGGCTACCTGCTACTTGGGCTACCTGCTAATTCTCCTAATTTATGCAGAATATAATTTGGTACGAATATCTGTGTGTTAATGTGGTGAGTTTACATATAATGTCGATTTTAAATGCCGTGGGGATATGCAATGCATAAGGACATGCTTTATCACCCCTGATAATTTATATCTAAAAAAAAATTCCTGCATATGCATTCTAAATGTGCCTCCACATCACAAGTCCACAGAAGCACCTGAGGTGCATGTACCCCTGTTCTTTGTCTCATTCATCCCCTGAACAGGGGTACATGCAGAAGCGGTTTGAGGGCTCTCACACTGGGCACGTGCCGGCCTGTTAATTAAATGCACATTATTAGGGGTCCAAGCAACGAAGCTGGTGGAACTGTGAGCTTAGGGTTGTAACTAGGTAGCTGTTTCGTAGGTGTCTTAATGCACCCGTCTTAATAATCGCTTGTATTTTTGCGTAGACTTGCTTGTTGCTGTTCTTGTTTGTGTTAGTGTTAATCAGTTTAACCTACAGGGTCCAAGTTGAACTATGCGGTTGTTCCCTGCACCTGGAACGGTACTTCTCTCTAGGGTTTTCGACACACTTGTTCCTGGTTATGGTTATACACTTTGTTGTACGTCGCTCTGGATAAGAGAGAGAGCATGCGTGTGCGTGTGTGTGAGGAGAAAACGTAGTTCCCACAAGATCTCTGATCATTCTCGCGACATGGGGGCGGGGGCAAACATATAATAAGGGCTGCACACACAGCCCTCTAAACCATTTCTCTTTGCATTTGTGCCTCAACTAAAGATTTTGACAATGACCACCAGACAGAGGTGTATATTTTCTGCTACTGAGGTTCTGTCACAGATCTTGGAGGGTGAAAGTGATTTAGATGAGGATATGTCTGAGACTGAGTATAATGTTGAGGAGGACCCTGACTATGTGGCATCCTCCTCTGATGATGAGAATGAAGCCTTTCAGATACCACATTCTGACCCTCCTTTTGTTTCACAACCACCAATAAACCATCCTGTCATCTCTCAACCACCAAAAGACCCTCCTGTCATCTCTCAACCACCAAGAAACCCTCCTATCATCTCTCAACCACCAAGAAACCTTCCTGTCGCCTCTCAACCACCAATAAACCCTCCTGTCATCTCTCAACCCCCAAGAAACACCCCTGTCATCTCTCAACCACCAAGAACTGACATGTTCACTTCCAATAATGGAGAACTACTATGGTTCGGATCCCCAGTTGAAAGACAGGGTAGACTAAAGCCGCGTTTCCACCGCAGGAACTATACCCCGGAACTAGGAACCTTTTGAGGAACTCAGTGCGTTTCCACCGCAGGAACTAGGGTCTAAATTTAGTTCTGGGGGCTTTGTTTTACCCCCCAAAACGTTCCTGCTCGGGGGGTAGTACTTTCCGAAAGTACAGGAACCTTTTGGGTGGAGCTTGCAGCGCTGAACATTTCTGATTGGTCGAGTACTCGTAGCATTTGTGTTGTATTTATTTTCCGCCATTACCCGCCATGTTTGAAAATATGCAGCGGCAAACCAATTTATTTTCATAATAACTTCAAATCAAACTTGTATGTTATGCGGCGCAGTAGCCTACTTTTGGTTATAGCCTATCAACGTCTTGGAATTATAACGTGTGCTCTTCTGTTCTTTTCTTGCTTTAGTATTCGTTTTATAAAATGCTAAGCATTCGTGCTGGGACAGCATATTACGTAGGCAAAACATTCAAACGGATTAATTCGGTTGCTGAATATTTTCTTCCGGATTTTCTTTGTTAGCCCGTTGTAATTGACTCGAAACGTTTGATACAGTTATGTGAGGTATGCGGTAGTTCTGCATAATTAACATTGGTGATACAATACAAGCAAACTGGAAATCACCTTCCGCACTTTTTATCCGGGTAAAATAACAGGTTAATTCTAGTAATCTTCCCTTTAGCTTTTTCAGACTGCCGTAATTTTACTGCCATTTTTCAATTCCACGAAAAGACCAGGAAGACTATGGACTCATTTATGGTGCATGGTTCGCACCTGGAGGGCACACTTCGCTGCTCGGCTAGCAGTAACTTCGAAGGAAAGCAAACGGTGGCTGTACCACTACTAATTTACATTTTCACGCAAGTCCGAGTTTTCGTTCTATTCTTGTCATTTTGCGATTAGCCTATATGGAATTGACGACGAGAAAGTAATAAAACAGCTAATTGTTTACAACATGTGCATGTTTTCTGCTGTTAATAAATGTGTTTGAGACGATATATGAAAATCAATAAATACAAAAAGTAACCATATATAGTCATTGTTGGTAACCCGTTGTATATAAGTGGAATAAACCCCTCCGGGCTGTCCCGGTTATTAGAAAATAATGTAGGCTACTTCGGTGGTAGTATGGGGTTACAGAAGAAATCATATGACAGATGGACCGACGACAACGTCAGTGGGCTAATTTGCCTAATCTTCGCGGTACTTTAGACCCCGGTGGAAACGCAGACAACCATTGGCTGAAGGAACCTTTTAGTTCCTGGTAAAGTAGTTCCTGGGACTGAAAGTTCCGGGTAATTTTGGTGGAAACGCGGCTTTAGTGCTGCTAATGTCATCAAAATGGTTCCAGGCCCCATGCTAGCAGTCATGTACAAGACATAAAGTCTGCATTTGAACTCTTCATAACGCCATCAATGCAAAACGATATTCTTGAGATGACAAACTTAGAGGGGAGGCGTGTGTATGGTGACAATTGGAAAGAGCTGGATGTGACCCACTAGCAATCCTATATTGGGTTGCTTATTTTGGCAGGAGTGTACAAGTCAAAAGGTGAAGCAACAGCAAGCCTTTAGAATGCTGACACTGGTAGGGCAATTTTTCCAGCCACAATGTCTCTGGAGACATTTCATGTTTTCTCCCACATTATAAAGTATTAATTTACTTTTTATTGGTGTTTCTTCATTATTGAATAACTGTCATATGTTACTCATTGATGTTCTGAAGTGTTTTCTGAACCTAAACATTTGAAATGTTTGACATTTTTAATATTTCTTCCTGTGGTCAAATTGACCCCGAACATAAAATGTTACTACGCTTGATAATAAAAGGTGTGTTTCTTTCCAAGTGTTATTTTTCTTCTTTAATGAGCACTTAATACGAACATAAAGCCCTGCAAACACCAAAACATACTTTGTTTTCCATTTTAGGTCAATGAATGAGATTGTACAGTCATTTGCATATTTCGCAATAGTCATATAAAATCAATACTTGATGTATAAGGGGAGGATGGGGGGAGTCATGTTTTATTTACTGGGCTATTAAGATGGTCAGTAGAAAGGCCTAAAGTAGCTGAGAGAGAAACATCTGTAACACTTTCAGTTACAATTATTTTCTGCAGGTTTATATTGCTGGGGTCAAATTGACCCCAAACATAAAAGTTGTTAGTTAATTTGAACATAATAGGAGGGTTAAAATCGCTCCATAGGGGGCGCGATAGTGCCAATGCTTGGACCCCTCCCAACGCCGCTTGCGGCTTTAATTTCATTTATTTTTCTATTCACACAACTCTGAAGTGTAGAGGTGACCAACACACAAGAGTGTAGGCCTGTTACCCAAATGTCATTGCGCAGCCTGTCAGTTCAATCATTGAGGTCCGTCTTGTCAGGGTGCGCTGCAGTGAATATCTAGAAAACTCGGGAAAACGGAAACATAGCTTCATTTAATTTTTGGGTGAACAGCCCATTTTTAAGGATTGAACTGACAGGCTGCGCAATGACATTTGGGTAACAGGCCTACACTCTTGTGTGTTGGTCACCTCTACACTTCAGAATTGTGTGAATAGAAAAATAAATAAAGTTAAAGCTGCAAGCTAGGTCAGAATAGTGTTCACTGTGCGAACTGTGTTCTTGGCTAGAAATAGCTGTACAAAATAAGTATTGTACCTTACTGAACCTGTGTTTAGCAGTTGTCTATGACCATGAAATGCACTTTTTGTACGTCGCTTTGGATAAAAGCGTCTGACAAATAAATGTAATGTAATGTAATGTAATGCAAGTGTTTGTGGTCCACAAAACAACATTTTACATGAGAAAACTCAACAGTAACGTGTTTTTCCAAATATATGATGACACAGCTACTCCACAGACCTTGTTGTGCATAGTTTCATTACAAAAGTACTTTCTACCGAAGTATGCCAACCGTTTACATCCACGCAGTCTCAACCAAAGCACGTCAGTATTCTGGGGTGCAGCGTCAATGTTGATTTAAAACATTATTTCAACATTATTTTAACAATGTCGAGACTGCACCCCAGAATACTAGAATGCTTTCGATGAGATAAACACAATTTGCTTACTTAAGCAGAAAGTGATTTTCTATTAAACTGCAGTCTGTGGATGTTTGTGAGCAATGTTGTCATTAAATGCTTGGGAAGAGATTGCCGTTGAGTTTTTTGAATGTACATTTTTGGTGATTTGAGCTCCACGAAAACTCGGTCAGTTGTGTTCCGGGTGCGTTGCTGCGGATATCTAGAAAACGCGTCAAATCTCATCGAAACTATCTGAATCATGGATAGATGGCACTCCAGGTAAGTGGTAACATTACTTAATTTTTGGGGTGAACTGCCGCTTTAACCCCAGGCTGGAGGTAAAAGCTGTCCACACTGGGTGCTCTCCCGGCGAGAATGTGAGGCCAGCTCCATCCGTCCGGCTCCCTCTCTCTCTGAATGGCGTGACGCTATTTTGGCGGATTTCCACAGCCTCGCGCTGCGGTCCCATATGGCTAATGGTTCTTGGTAGCGTCGTTTTCGGCACTGGCGCCGTGTCATCCATCCGTGCCCGGGAATGTGTGCAGGATAAACAGGACTGTGGCACCTCGCACGCTAGCCAGAGTCTACAGAAATAAGCACGCTTTGATTTACAGTAGCGTTTCAGGCCGCTCTGGTTCTTATCTAGTGAATGTTTACGATAACTCGAATATAAACATGAGAAGGTACATAAAATTGTAGCCTCCCCCTAGCCAGCAATACATAGTTCCCATAATTAATAGTTGAATGTGTCGTTATAATTATTATCAATTTTCTGAGCAGGTCTCCTTGGGGGCTGGCTTAAAACACTGCACTTCTGCAGATTCCAAAATGAAGCTGGTAGAGATATTAATGTTGAAAATGGTCAGTTGGTGGCCCAGAAAACCTGATGACATTTTGGTTTTGTTTTGTGGTTCTGCTGTGCCACTTTTAGCCAGGTAATGAGGTGAAACATCAAAGCAGTCTTGAATGCTAACCTGTTCCCTTTCAGAAGGTCGTGGAGATATTGAGGAAGGACAGACAGTTATCTGGCAGCTGCCTGTCTGATACTTTCCAGCCAAAATTGCCAGAGCAAAGGGAAATGGATGAATTTCCTGATTTATTTTTAGTTTTTCCACAAATATATTAGCACCATGTAATTTACTGTCAGATCATTGTTATTGTTATTATTATTATTTTGGTAGGTGTTCTGAAAAAAAACAAGACGCTGGCAGACATGAAAATAAGGGCGAAATTCCCATTTCCTGCTTTGGTCCTCCCGAACCTTTTGAATCAAAGGCCGCGTGTAGCGTCATCACAGGAGGTCTTTGCGGTGAGCTCGGCCTCGCTCGCTTGCGTTGTCAACAGTAAAACAACTGGCATGACTCGGCTCTTAATGGTGGAAAGCAGTAGGGACTGTAGTGGTCATTAACAGTTTTTCTATGGGCTTACGTTAGCTGGACTGCAGTCCCTTGGCACTACTGTGATATTAAGATTCCTTTCTTCTTCTCCTTTTATAGGGCAAGAAGAAAGGCCAAATCCCCCTCCCCCCCCCCCCCCCCCCCCCCCCCCCCCCCCCCCCCCCCCCCCCCCCCCCCCCCCCCCCCCCCCCAGCAGGGGGCTGGTAGTTAACAGCTGTCCCCTGCCCTTCCATGCTGAGATGGATTTTATTAGTCTGTCAAGCCTACGACTTGAAAGATTGTTTTGGCGGTTGTGTCTGGTGTTTTTTGATTGGCTGCCCTGCGGGAGCCGCTCTGCTCTGTCTCGGAGGGCGCGTACATTTGCATATTCATTTAGGCGTTTAGCAGACGGCGGTGTCGTTTATGGAAATGGGGTTCGATTTGGACGCGCTGACGCGGAAGTGCGCGCCGCTGTGGTTCGATCGTCTGCGCGCCCTGACCGCGGTGCGACCGGAGCGCTGCTACGGTAACCGGCAACGGTTTTTTGACCGTAAGCCGAAGGTTTGAAATGTCAGGTGGCGCCGGACGCGAACTGGGCGCCGTTCTGGAGTCTGAACCGCCCTGGTTTAATACGCTCTGTCCTGGTTAATGAGTAACTAACCCCTCCTGTCGGGGGAAGTGCCCCCCGCCCCCCCTCGCCCGCCCCCTCCTCTATAAATGCCCCTGCCGTTGTGTGTAGGCCCGCAGACCTGGGACAGGATGCAGGATTCCTGGGTGCTGACTTCTGTGGCTCTGTTCTGTTTGTGTGTCTGCCGCCATGGCGACGTGGGAGGTAAGCTCGGTCTGCCTGCGACCACCACTGCGATAGGTCGGCCAAATGCAGGCCTGACGTTCTGGGATTTGTTATAAATTATGTGCATCCAAGGTCAAATACAGGGAAATGTGCTGTGGGATTTCACATGCTGTAGAACTCTAATGGGGGGGGGGGGGGTGCGGGGGTGTGTGCTGCAGGTCATTCCCAGCTAATTTTCTGGTGCTAAGTGGGAAACAGGAGCTAGACAGGGAAATAGCTTAA